>NW_006439757.1:3323634-3351760 GCF_000325575.1 Pteropus alecto
ATAGAATTATCGATAAACTTTTAATTTAAAATGGATGCTGTAATTTGTATGGTACTCATGAAAAGAAAAGATAAAATCATATGTTGTAAGTAAGTAGATACCCATGTCTTATGATCAGTCAGTTCGATTGTTAGGAATATCCCCTAGAGAATCAGGTACCTAGGCACCAGAAAACATGTACAAAGAAAGTTATTTCATTGTCATTCAAAATAACTCCCAAAATGCAAATAATTTAAATTTCTATTAATAATTGTTGGTTAAATAAATAATAGTGTATTCTAAAATGGAGCTCCATACAGTATTAAAAATAACAGTCTCTACCTAGATCAGTGAAAACAACAGGGATTTTATAGCCTTTGAGACTATTTATACGATATTCTAAAAGTAGGCAAAAGCAAATTACATTGTTAGAGATGCATAGACAGCAAAACTATAAAAGAAAGCAATGAACTGGTTATCATAAAGTAATTATAATAGGTATTTCTTGGAAAAGGGATTTATGGATTTGTGTTTGAAGTAGGGTACATGATTTTATTTCTTGACATAGGTGATAGTTTCATGGGTATGGGTATTAACATTACAGTTATTCATTAAAGCTGGGACTTTTCTAAGTGTATGTTACATATAATAGAAAAAAAATTAATGTATACTGAGGACAGTGAAAAAATATTATAACTAGTATAGGTATATTCAACGATTTTGATGAAGATGTTGCTTAAAACATTTTTTCAGTATCAAAACAAAATCAATAAGTGTCAGCTTTAAGTGTTTTCTCTCTGATTTCAAATCCAATTTTATTTCTATGAAACAATCTGCATTTAGTAGATACTCAATCATTTTATAATTAACTGATATTCTAACAGAAAGAAAATAAAATAAAGAGACCAATGCAATTACATATATAATCTTTCACATAATATTTGCTCTTTGTTTTCCCTCCAATAGCATCTTTTCTGGGGTAATTATATATTTCTGACTTATTTTCTTTAAGCAAAAGAGAATATAGTTAATTTTTTAAACTATAAGGTTTATGTTCTTCTAATCAAATAGGAAAATAAAATCCTAAAGTATCGCTGAGAGATTTTTGAGAACCTGGATTGCACATGTGGTTTTATGCATCATCATAATCCAGCTGTGAATAAAATAGCTTTGTTACATGATTATGATTACTTAGTCTTTATTTAGAATTTCTTCTCTAAAACTGTCTGCAAACAAATCCAAACACATTATGCCATCTTAGCTAATACGTGCTTGCTGCCATTCAACCATTCAGCTCAACTATAAGTTGACTCAAGAATTACTGCTTCTTTCATATTTAGAGTTTTAACAGAGAGAATAATTTTTACTCAATTATTTACTATAGTTTGGTGGAATAATGTCAAATTATGATACTAAAGATTTCTATCCTAAAGACAGCTACAAATTTGAAGATACAATATGACTGTACACATAAATTCAAATGTACGTGTTTATGAGAATGTCTCCCAAGAAATCAAACATGCTTTGACTAGACACTTTAAGTTACCTCAATGCTGATGTACACAGATGATTGTTCAAATTACTTTAGTTTTGTACAAGCGAATAGTGAATTAATTATCATGTTATTTATTGAACATCTTTTGTAAATATCTCACTTTCCCAGACTGTTTATATATACATACATATATATATATATATATATATATATGGAAAGATAAACAGAGATAAAGAGATGGGAGAATTTCCTATTTCAGAAAAGAATCAGTTTTTAATTATGAAAATTGATGCCAAATCCCTGAACTGATGTTATAATATTTTACTAAAACATTATAAACTGGTACAGACAGCATATGTACTACACTTTGAATTTTTTCCCTTTTTCCCTAATCTTCTATAGATCCTTGGTGACATTATGTAAAAATAATTAAATCATCCATCACTGGTATTCTAGAAATAATTTTGATAATGATTGAAGAAATATGAGCCAAAATAAGTGTATTTCTTCTCAAAAATAGTTAGCTATGAAAGTAGTACCTAGAATACATAAAGTTAAAGTATTCTTGTAAGCTTTTAAAGCAAACATCCCCTTCAAATACATAAGGGTGACCGACTCCTAACTGAGTTAACAAGCTAAAATCTAAGTTTGCATGAGAACAAACTTAGATTTTATCCAAAGCTGTGTTTATATTAAATTGCGAGAACTTGAGTTTTGGGAAAACTATAGACAAGGAAAAAATTTTTGGTTAAACTTCCTCTTTGGAGAAGAGAAAATGTTGTTTGGTTTAGTTTGGGCAAATATAATCAAGTTGTGATTTTAAGAGTAGATGTGTTTAAGAAAAGATACTGTATGCCAAAGAATATGCTCTTCCCAGCATTAAAATTATCCAGAGAGTGATGATGGGTCTCTCTTTTTGTTCATGGACAATTAAAACATTTCTTCAGTTCTGAGTTACAAGTGATAGATTTTGGTTAAGACTCTTTTTCATTAAAATAAAGAGCAGTATTTTGGTAGCCATTTCATCATCATGTTAGTTATGATGTAAGTAAGTTAAAATCTGAAAAAAGAGAAGAAGACACTAGAGAAAATATGTGATTCAGACATGTGAGAATTATTACAAATATTCATTTCAAAGTTTTTTGTTTTTGTTTTTCTAATTATTTTCCTTCTTTTAGAGACACAAATATCACAATTACGGAACATGTTGACTTATTTCATCACACCTCAACTTCCTTGTGGTACACCACATTGAAGAAAACACTTATTTATGCTAAAGCTGTTAAACTATCTCCTTTGTATTAATTTTATGGTGTAATTTTACTCCCCTTTGGTAGCCGAGTGTATTTTTTTGCATTTAGTAATTTAAAAATTACAAATAATATTTTCAAAATAAATAGTTTTACTTTATTAAAAATAGAAACGCCAATCTCAGTTAATTCTGAAAGTACAGACTTAAGCAAACCCACTATTTTAAGAACTAAGAATACATTCTTCACTTTTTCTTTTTAAAATTAAAAAAAGGTGTTAATATATATCTTGTTCTCTTTGTGTATATTTATGTGATCTTAACACTGCTCCAGTTCCCCCATGGAATCGGTCACCTTGTGACTAAGTATATTATGCTTTGGATGATTTATCTTGCATAATTAAAAAAAAATTGTTCATTATCTTTAACTCAGCACATTCAGGTCAGATTTTTTAGCTGAAGCAAAGAACTACAGCACCACTACAGATAGTTCAAGTAATTATATTGAAAAATACAGGTAGTTTAGACAAAAGTTCATAAATATTTCTGAAAAATTGTCTTAATTCTCTGACTTATTCGGCCTTAGAGATGTGACCTAGGAGCTGTCATTAAACTGTATAGAAGAAGTGACTATTTTCTTACAGTATAGGCATAAATAATTATTTCTGTTCTAGCAAACACTACAATCTACGCCCCAAAGGTGTAAAAGGGAGGAGGAGTCCAACGCAGAGAATATTTCATTTTGAAGTTATCCTAAATTCCTGTGCCAAGGAAGAGAAGTAAAAATTACAGCTCTAAGATAGAAGCTTGATTATCAAGAATGGTACAGAATTAAAAATAGTCAAATAAAGTAGTGTATAGACTAACTCTAAAATGAATGATGATTAAGTAACTAAATAACTCAATGATCACAAATCTTGCTTTTCATGTTTCTTTAGATAATTAACCAATATAATTAAAAATTTTTTTAGTACAAATGTGTATAACAATGGTGGCTAAAAAGTCACAATATTATACTTTTACTATTTCCCAATTCACGACATTTTTATCATACATTATTTCAATTATTAAGTCTGGCCTTTGACATTTTCCACATCATCTGAGTCAAGTAGATCTGACACTGGCCACATAGTTTCAAGTAAGTTATCCTTTTGAACCCCAGTTGAGTCAATAGTAAAATAAAAATAATAATATCTCATAAGATTGTAGGAATGGAATTTGATAATCTTCTTACCTAAGGCAAAAAAAAAAAGCTCTGACTAATACATATTGATAAATCAGAAGTCCTTGGCATTGAAAATTAACTTATGTATCAAATAAAGTTTGCATTAACTTTATTTGCCTATTTTTGTTTTTGTTGCTTATATTTTAGTGTTATGTCCAAGAAATCACTGTTGAAGCTAATGTCCAGAGCTTTATTCATGTTTTTTCTAGAAATTCTATGAGTTAAGGTCATAAGTTTAAGTCTTTAATCCATTTTGAGTTGATTTTTATGTATGATATAAGACAAGAGACTAATGATATTCTTTTGCATGTAGATATCCAGTTTTCCCAGCACCATTTATTGAAGAGGGTTTCCGTTCCTCATTCTATGTTCTTGGCACCCTTGTCAAAGATCAGTTGACCATATGTGTCATTATTTCTGGGCTCTCTATTCTGTTCCTTTGGTCTATAAGTCTGTTTTTATGCCAATATCATCCTATATATAGTCAAAGGAGTTGAAATCAAGATTTTAAACAGATATCTGCACCCTCATTGTTTATTGCAGAATAAGGATAGAAGAAACATTTAAAGGTGATGGATAGGTTTATGGCATACATTGTGGTGATGATTTATGGGGATATATTTATTTTCAAACTCATTAAGTTGTAGATACTAATTATGTACAGCTTTTCAATAAGTATAAATAAATAAATAGATAGATAGATAGATAGATAGATAGATAGATAGATAGATAGATAGATAGATAGATAAATAAATAGAAATGAATTTCAAGAGGCATCTAGGGTGGCTGTAAATGGAATTGTACTTCTGTCTAGTTGTTGCTGTTAGTTGTGTCCATAAAAAACTGTGAAACAGTTTTTTCAAATAGCCTTAATGAGATATAATTCATACACCATTTAAATTCAACCATTTAAAGTGAACAATTAAATTGTTTTTAGCATATTTAAATATGCCATTTTTAGGCAATATTTTGCATACATTAATTAAATATGAATAAGTATAAAGCATATACAAACTTGGTCTCTGGTTATTATAAGGAAGATACAATTTTATTTATAATTTTTGTGTATGAACTGCACATAAATGATATATAAAGAAATAAACCCATGCTCACCCAAAAATGTTACTAAAACTTTAATGAAGAGAATAATAGAAAAATTTGTGTAGTTAAGATCAAGCCATACTTATAATTAATTCTTATATAGTCAACTAAATCAAATAACTGTTCAGTAAAATGTTGAAATATTCTTTCATTGTTTTTAGAGATTTTTTTCATAAATTAAAATCAACATTAGGATAGTCAGAAGAAAAATAGTTATTACTGACACTAATTTTATCCCCATATAATAGATCAAACTGCAAAGTTCATATTGTCAGTTTGTTCATACAAAAGAGTCATAACATTTTGAGGAAATAAACAACAGAAAATAATATAACAAAAAGTGAAGAAAATGATCTGTCATTTAAAGGATGTAGTAAATGGGACTCAGAGTTACCTGGAATGCATGTAAAAGCTTTTAAACCCATGGTATTAAATTAGAAAAGTAATCAGGTAAAAAATATGACCCACTCTTTACAATGTTGTGTAGTGCCCAAAGGATTTATTTTTTTCCATTAAAACTTCTAGGGCTGATTGTTAGGTGAAAAAAAAAATGTATGTAATAGGGAAAGTGAGGGAGGATAAGACTTGAAAAATTATATCAGTAGAGATGTATTCGGGGAAGATTTAGTAAAATTAACAGAATAAAGCCTGTAGTAACTGTTAAATTTAAGACTTCATTCTTAAATAAGTGAATAATGATAACATTTGAAGTCCTAGTAATCTTTTAAAGCTTGAAAATTATTACAGGCATGAGAATGCTTAGCATTTGAAATGAAGTTGTCATATATAATTAAGAGATGAGTTTTAAGATGTGTTCCCCCTTCTTCGATGCTAAACCAACTTTTAAAGATATTATGATAATGAAATATTCAAAATATTTCAATATTTAATAGTAATAGAAATGTAATAAAATTGATAACTACTTGAATTATCAACAAGGTGAAAAAATTCTCACTATCGAAAGGACAGCTACTCTATACAGCACCTAAAATTTCTACTTAAACAATAATATGTTTGGAAATGATTTAATAGAGCAGATAGATAATAGGTAGATAGATAGATAGATAGATGATAAATTATAAATAGATATTGAAATATATTAAATAATTCTTTTTCCCCCAACCATGTTTGTAATGATTTTCTGACAGTGACTGATAAGATTTCTGAGTACTTCTGGGAGTTTCAGTATACCATTCCATATTTTCAAAATCAAATTCTGTTCTTACAAAGCCCATTTAAAATATATAAAAACAATAAATAACTTCACCTAGCACAGTGTCCTGCTTCCCTTGGTAAAGGCATCACAGCTTATACAATTGGATTTTCTCATTCATAATATGTAATGAATGTGCATAATTTATTTTGGGCTATGAAAATGCCATGTATCCATAATTGTAGAAAAAAATTAAATATATTATAACATTAAGAGAATTATTTTAACATTAAAAGAATTAAATTATTTTCAAAGTTTTAAATATTGGTATTTTCTTTACAGTCTGCTCTTTGTACATATTTCACAAAGTTACACCTACTAATTTTTAAATAACCAATATTTATAAAAGGAACAAGGGTACAACATTCAATTTCTACTCCAGTTTGCAAGGCCTCTACTTTGAGGTCTTTACGCCTTTCTTCACCATATACATGTACATTCTTCGTCACCTTATATACCTTAAAACAACCTATTTGTTCTAAGAACAGAGCCAATATCTTGGCTACCAAACACCACTTTACCACAAGAAAGAACAGGCCTTATCTATCAAATACATAACAATTAAATATGTTAATATATACAAGTAAACTATATTAATAATTGGACAAGATACTGGTTAGACCTTTTGAATCAAGCATTCATTTTGAAGAAAATATTGAATTGAGTTAATTAGCTAAAATTCAAACTATCAAGAAATTTTGCACAAAAACGTTTGTCATTATAACACAACAATATTCACGAATTGTTTTAACGATGAGCGGGAGCTGAAGGAAATCAGAAATCTCAGTCAGGAGATCTTTGCAATAAATTAGTAGAGTTTTAGAACTAAACTATTTCTACTGGGTTTGAGAAAGACATGAGAGAAATATTGCAAAGATAAAACTGATGGAGCATGTTCAGTACTTTTATGTGAATCATGGGTCTTGGGTGATAGATTGGATCCTGGTTTAAATGGTGTCGAATGCCCCTAGAGATTGATGCACAGAGACAAAAAAGGTCACTGAATTTGGTGACTCTAAATCATTAGTGTCTGAATGTAAAAGCAGTTTTAGTATAGTGAGTGATGAAGAAAAAAATATTGAAAGGAACTGTATAAAATGAGTGAGAATAGTTCATAAATAATTGAATATAAAAAGATAAAACTAGATAGGACATATTTGAAGAAAAGTAAAGAAGGAGAGAAGATTGTTTGGAGTATGGGAGGGATATTTGATTCCTTAGTTTGCATATTCTTACCAATAAGAGTTGGTTTTCAGGGATTCATAATAGTATTCAAAGCTAATATTGTTATAAGACAATGACTATAACCTCAAAATATATGAAAAGAACCTATGTTCACTTTTATTTTTTTATTCTTCACATTATCTCTGTATTTTACCAATTTAGTAGATTTTAAGTAAGTCAGAAAACCCTAGTTTGTTACCTAGAGCTGTTTGGCCATCCAGGCATTTGCCTGCCATTTTGTTATGGAGGTGAGAGGCAATAGTAATGAACAATAAATATACATGGCTCTGATGTCTGTCACTCTATATTCATTTAAGTGTTTTGATGTGGTCTTTTAACGTCAAGAGGCAATGCTAGAAAAATTAAATGAACCTGTTTAACCTTACCTTTTTTGGGCAATGTTCAGATAGATTAATTATTAAGTGGAGAGCCTTAAAAAACCAAGCCAGGATTTGGATTTATGGTTGAGTTTGTGGAAGACATAAATCATTCTTACACCTTATTTCTGAATATACTCTAAATAAGCAGTCAGTTTATTTCTCATAAAAACTTTATAAAGTGAATATTTTTTATATTCATGTAGGTATTTGATGAAGTATTATTTATACAGAGATGGAATTCAGTTGAGAGTGATTTTCAAACTATAAGACTAAGTATATTGTCAATATAGTTGACCAAAATTTAAAAATAGAATTATTGACCCTAACAAGTTCTAAGATTTCATTTAAAGCATTACCAACATTTTCTTTTTTTTTTTTTCATTTTTCCAGTTTTTACTTATTTTATATAGTTGTAATGGAAAACATGAAAAAATGCAACTCCATCTTTTTCTTTTATTGAAAATTACATTCTACTTACTCTAGAGGCAATAATCATATTTTAGCTGCCTCATACCTGCGTTATGTCTTAAGATAGTAAAAAGATAGGATGCCCTGAAGGAAGAAGGTGTTGATAGAAAGTTTTGCCTGATCTTCTATTCCATTTTTCTTTAAATTTAAAACAAAGCTTTTTCCTTAATGATATATACACTTTTTCTTCTATTTTCAATATAGAAGCATAAACCTGTTAGCATAATGAAACAAGGCAAGTATTT
Source organism: Pteropus alecto (assembly GCF_000325575.1). NCBI lineage: Eukaryota > Metazoa > Chordata > Mammalia > Chiroptera > Pteropodidae > Pteropus > Pteropus alecto. The sequence continues at coordinate 3,332,214 of NW_006439757.1, forward strand.
AGTTATATAGGCATTTAAAAAGATATAATGTAATTTTGCCACCCATATAATTTTATTTCTTTTGTGTAGATACAAAGGTTAATATTATAAACCCTTTAGAAAACAGATATGGAACCTAAAAATGGTCACTTGTAGTAAAAAATACTGATGATGAAAGGTTTCTTTTCCAAAACAGTTGATTTAATTATTTCCCATGAGGAAGTGGTTAATAAAAACAGGCAAACAGATCAGTTTTTCATCACAAATATGTCACTACACCCTTATATCTTTGTTACCTAGACATGCTGATTCATCTTCCCCTGGAGTAAATGTGATCGTTTCCTTCAAACATTTTCTGAAATGCTTGTACAATTGGAATTTTGTCCAGTCTGGTATTTGTATTTGTATTTTTCTTGACATGATTTGCTATGAATTTGTTTCTCTTGAATCTCATCTTTATATTTTCTTCATTCTTTAACTTGTAGAAAAGAAACACAGACAATGTAACTCTTAGAGTCTATCCCTAAGGAACAGCTGTGCTAGGATTTAAAGATACTGAAATATATTATTAATCATCCTCAGATCAAATGTGAAGGTAATAAAAGAAATGGATTTTACCCATATAAAAAATGGTCTCATTAGAAATTGCATAATATAGTTTCAAATATAAAGGATGTTTTCATGTCAGATTGAATAGTTTCCATTCTAATCATAATTGCGCTAATATTTTTAGATAAATGATTAAAGTTAAGCATATCGTATATCCCCTTTCCAACATCGAAATATCAGTGGAGCTAGCATTTCAAAAATCAAAGTAGAAAAGCCAGTAATGTGTAGAGAAATCTTGAAAACATAGAATCTTATATATTTATCCTTAAAAATTAAATGTTTCCCATCCTAGTTATTAAATATAAACCGAGCATTTCACAACCTGCATTAAACTCTAATTGTAATACTTCAGCAGTAATAAAATGACACATCTTTTCATATTTTTTCTTGATGTTAATGTGACATTCTTCTGAATGTATCTGGAATGGTGGGGTCTTCAGAATTTCTCAATTCTAATGAATGAATTATTTTTCAGAGCAGAGAAAGGGTCTCAACAATAGGCCAGAGCTATAGGAGTCTGAAGACACGGGAAGTAGAGGAGGCCCTGAACCAAAGTCCAATCTCATTCTCAAAATTGCAGTTTTACTTTTAGTAGGATGTTTTTTCGGAATACAACAAAAATAGTCTAAAGGTAATACAGAAAAATAAATGTCCCTGAGTCATTACGTGACTCTTTGAAAAGATCAGAGAGGGCACTGTCTGTAATAGAGAACCTAACTTGCTATTCAGACAGTAATACAAATTAAAACAAAGAAACAAAAAATATGAAAAATATGATGTGTGTCTGATGTAGAACAAGACCTAAGGACTCAGAATAGAAGGGTCAGAAACAGGTTGTGGTACAAATAGCAGCTTGGCATATTATAAAATCTAACATTTCTACAGAGAAAAAAGACAAAATTTTAATAGATGGTTTAGAAAATTATGTCACTACATGGAGAAAAATAAATTTTATCCCTATCTTCCTTCTTATGCAAGGATGACTTCCAGAAGGTTGAAAGATACAAGTAATATATATAAAAATCTAAGGAAATTCAATGAAAAGTATATAAGAAAATGTGATGTTGAGACAAGGAAAAAACATTTTATCAGAACAAAAATATATAAGAAAAATTGACCTAAATGTTAAAAAAGAACACCAAAGATAATGTATGTAAATGGGCAATGAGGAGGCAGAAGGGCTTGGATCTATACCTCTAGATGTAATTCGGCCTCAATGAGACCTCCGCCAAGTTTCTCAAATATTGAATAAAGCTTAAATTCTATTCATTCATTTATTATTTTTACAACTATTGAGATATAAATATGCACATATTTAATGTGCATAATTAGAACTTAGCTATATATTTACCTGCATTTATTCTTTCCTTCTTGTCCCACGGCTACAGTGGAGTGGGATTCCTTCTCTTTTCTAAGGCTAAATATCTTAGTTTTGTTCTAGAACTCATCCCTTCATGCCTATTCAGAAATATCAAACCATTAATTACTGCTTCCTGCATTTGAGACCTCTCTGACCCTAACTTTATCTTTAGAGAAAGTAATTCCTGCTAATAACTATACAAATATATCTATTTAATTCCCTCATATAATAAATACATTATTTTAAAAATTTTAAACATTTCATTAATTCACGAAGAACATTTTAATTTTAAAAACAAGTCTATAAAAAAAGTCATCATTTTAAAGTATATCCTCATTTCCTCTTTCTGATTTGATGTCTTTTGAGTCACTCTAATTTTGTGCCTAAAAAACAATAAACATTTTCAAACTGAAAAATTAAAGAGGATTCTAAACAAAACCATTTTTTGAAGATCGAAACTAATTCTGTGATACCTTAAAGTATTTATTTTCCCCGCAGAACATTTTTCCGAGGACCAATTCTTAGTCTAGAAAAAATTGCTTTTTGAAGTATCCATTAAAAGGTACTGTGAGCAGTCTGTGATGAAGCAACTTAAACACATTGGAAAATAAACAGAAAACAAAACAATGTGAAATATTTTTTTGTTTGAACATCTTGCTACTTATAATTTGATATACCATTACTTTTTATGGGTCGCACACTTAAGTTTTCCTTTATAATAGTTTGCTTCTTTTCTACCTCCTAGTTTATTGTGGGGAAATGTCTCTTTCTTTTCAAAGTCCATATAGTTTTGGTTCTATTATTTTTAGTCAAAAATGAACAAAGCTATTGAAATCAATCTTTGGCAGGGTGATATGGAGCAGACGCAACATAAAAACAACCCTTTGGCTGGCTTATCTTCATACTTTGAAAATTCCTACTTTAGTTTAAATGAAATATTTTGTAAGTAAAGAAGAATGGTTTATCCATCGATGAAGCAAATATGAAGCTTTTCCTCTTAGAATCTGAATAAAATATGTGTTCACTATAAAGTAAACCTAAAGCATTTAATAGCTTAGAAGCTTTTAGTGGATTCTGACTTGATTTATTGATGACTTCAACAGAGAAGCGAATAGAGAAGCACGGATGTTCAGTTAAATTTTAAAATGACTCAACTATTTTTACACTAAAGATAAAAGTTTCTGTTTGTTCCTTTAGGTGGGGCAAGCATAGAGACACTGAGGAGGAGGAAGGGATAAACAGGGCAGGCAGGTTCTAATTTGTCACCCTTTGTTATTTGAATATATTTTGAATCCTTGAGAATTTACAATGTGCATTTTTCTCTGCAATAATATTTAGGAGAGAATGAACATATACTAGATGAGGATCTTCTTTTCTTTCAACCATAAAGATATGTAAGCTACACATAGGAGAACACAAAAATATTAGAGTGAAAACCCAGGCTGTGGCTTTTACAAAGGATGTTCAATAGCACAATGCAAGAATAAATTATAAAATGAGCTCTTTGACATTCTAATTATCCCAGAAGTAATTTCTTAATGTTAAATTTAAGACAGTTGATTTGTTCCCCTGCAGCAGAAACTAGGCTATTCCCAGCAATTCATGGGGAGATATATTGGCAGATCATCCTTCTATTTCCTTATGTCCACACAGTGTGATGATATATTATATAGCTACTTGGAATTGAAACAGTTTATGCATTTGTGCTTTAGTGCATGAAATCATTCATCCACTCAAAAAATGTTATTGAGTCTTTGTATACTTTGACTAAGAAACCAAGAATTTTCTCTGTATGTTTTTTTGTCAACATCGATATAAGTAGATGATCATGAAATGGTTTACAATGTGGAGTAGTTGGGTAAAGGATACTAAATGTAGAAATTGATGATGGCAAATACAAGGTATCTGGAAAAAATTTGGATTCAAAGATATATCATTGGAACAAAAAGCTAAAAATGTTATTATATTAATAAGATATATTCATAATAAAATTATATGATAATAAACATAACAATATATCACAGTAAGCCTGGATACTGTAGAGTAAAATCAACTAGAGCACAGTTAGACATAGACTTTAATTTAGAAGGCAGTGGCATGAGAACAAAACCGACAAAGTGTTCTAACTCAGAAGAACGAAGCCAGGGATTTTATAGAGTATTAGCAAAAAAGAATCAGCTGAACTTCAGCTGCTTTGGGAATATTTGTTTAAAAATGATCTCTTAAAATGCTTTTAAGGCTTAACAACCATTGGTTGGCTATTTGGGTTTAGCAAGAAGGGAGGGGAGGAAACCTTGGGGGAGATGAGATCATACGAGAGCCATAACAGAAAATTTTCAGTTCTTCAAGTTCTCTTGTTATTAATCATATTTTAATAATATATGCTGATGTTTTTCTATACGTCATCACTATAACAGTGTTTATATCAGTCTCTATCACCACTGGCCTTGCCTTCTATCTCCATCTTTATCTCTACCTCTACTTTGACCTCAAACTTTATTTCTTCTCTACATCTTTCCTCTCCCATATCCATCTTCACCCCTTTCTACCTCTCAAACTCCCTCTAAAATAACGAGTAGCGATCCAACTAAAGTTTGAAGTCAAAATTGGTGGCTTTGTGAGTGGAAAATGGGAGACCACATGAAAACCCCCTCAAATAAGAACCTTTCCTTTGTGATGTGACAGATTGCTTAATTTGAAAAATTGACAAGATTTTATTAATTTTGATCATTTAAATATTAGGTTCCTTCCAGTTATAAAATAAACAAGTCACTGGAATGTAATGTACAGCATGGTGACTATAGTTAATAATACTGTATAACACATTTGAAAGTTATTGAGAGTAGGTCTTAAAAGTTCTCATCACAAGAAAAAAAATTGTAACTATGTGTGGTGGTGGATGTTAACTAGACTTATTGTTATGATCATTTTACAATACATACAAATATTGAATCATTATGTTGTATTCCTGAAACTAATATAATGTCACATGTCAATATATTGATAAAAATAATAGAAATAAAATATGTAGTCTTTTACATGGAGAAATGAATTCTGCATAATCCAGTTTGTTTTCCTTCAAATCATATAAGCTCTAAATAAATGGTTTTAACTGTCATGATGGAACATCAATCTCTATACATAATTTGCTTTTGATGGTTTTAAACTATTTTTAAAAATTACAAATTAAACCTTAAAAACAGGTTTTTTTGTAAAATTTCTAATGAAACCCATTGTATGTTAGAAAAGAAAAAGCACAAGATTCACTCATTTTTTTTTTTTTTTTATTCTTGTAACTAAGTAAATCAGTAAATTAGAGAGTTTATTTAGGAGAGTGGTGAGTGCACTTTTCTGCAGATGACACGTGGCCCAACCAAGATTTATATGCAATCTCTCTGACTCCAAACCCCAGATTTTGATTTTGTCCTTCATCCCTTCTCCCAAATAGTTACCATTTATCTTCCTATGCCTGATATGCAATTAGTGTCCTTTATACGTTTTTTCAAGAATTCGGTTTGTTTGGTCAATTTGGTTGTTTTCAGTGGAAAGAAATCATACTCCAGCAATTGTTTCCATTAAAATAATTTAGCTTCCAGAGGCCCATCCATCTATCTTTACATCAAATAAATATGTTATATGGACTCCTAGAGACTTGTAGAAAAGAGATTGAAATAACTAAAGAACATCTTTAATCCTATATCTCCAGCTTTAGTACTGCTTTATGCTTGCTCTGCCCTGTCCACAGTCCATTTTAGCGGTCTATTTGTAGAAAGAAAGTAGTGCATAGGAACTTCAATATTTTTATCACTATACCACATGCATGTTAGGTTGCCTAAAATACTTTATACTAGATTAAACATGTTGACTCATTCCCTTAAGACTCAAGTCTAGCATAATATATTTTTAAAAGTACTAAAAAAAAGAGGCACATTATTTGGACAGTTTTTTTAGTTTTAAGAAAAGAGCTTCATTTTTTTAACACATATTGTGGGCATCACAGATTTGTATAGGAGAAAGATATACTTGATATTTGCTTCCTATGCAAAAGTGTATTTTCAAAACATCTAACAAAATGAAGTTTTGAGCTACTAAATATGAAACTCTGGATCAAGCATGTTGTCATTACTGCTAAAATTCCTGTGGTTCTCATGGTTAGCCTTTGGCATACACAGTTACGGAAACTCTGAAGTCCTAATTTTGGAAAATATGGATGGGATATTTTAGTCTAGTTGTGTCAAGCAATATTCTTGTCTTTCTCAAAGCTTAAGCTTCAAAATAAGTCTCTGCCATTGTGAAAGAAGTATCAGAGACAAGAACTTAGAACTCTGTGTAACTCATTGATGTTACTGATTGCATTAAGACCTACTAGGATTAGGCTGGGATATGGAGTGGATTGCAAACATGACCACCAATCATTTCAATCCTTACTGGCCTTATTGGAATGACACTGCTCTTCCTGTCATCAAGGGTTAAAGTTCATTTTTTTACCCCTTGAAGCTGGGCTTGGTCGCGTGACTTGGTTTAGCCCATGGGACAAGAAAACAAGGAATATAGAGAGTTGAAAAGTGACTGCACATTGCATCTTTCTCACTTACTGCTAATGGTAGCCAGGCACCATGTGAATAAACCCAAGCTAGCCAGTTGAAGAATGAGAAACTAAGTTGTGGAGGATGGAGGTACACCAGCTGAGAGCGAACTCCCTGCTGACCTGGCACCTTTATGGTGTCCTGCCCTTTGAGAAGGGATATACTGTGTCCCTGTGAATAGACTTCTGTTTTCAAAGTCTACGTGTTGAAATTGTTTAATTTGCTTCACCTTAAATGTATTAATAAGAAAATCAAAATTTATATAAAGTGCAGAGACTACACACTGTCATGAAAACAGGGCTAGACTCATGCATATACACAGTACAAGATTAAGGAGCGTCTTTAAAAGAGTACCTGAGGATTAACTGAGTGTTAGCAATTGATAGTCATTTGTCATGTGACTATTCTTATTCTTTTTAAACTAACTCATGCTTTTTAAAAGCTTATTTAATTCCCAAGAACACTGTGCATTCTATTTATATTAATACTGGTATATTAATTACTTTTTATAAAGCCAGGGTTTCCAAATATTTTATTATTTGTGAACACAAGAGAACACTGGAAGCTATAAATGCAGTGATATGCTGTTGCTTTACAAGTTTGTGTTTTTGGAAGTACCAAATGGTACGAGCATTTGCCTTACAACCTATTCTGGTAATATGTAGAAAATATGATGATATTTAGAGAAATCAATATGTAATAAAAAAGTGGGTGAGTAACATAATTTTTACAGAAGTTTAAAAATAATAGATCGTATTTCATTCAAAATGTAGAGGTATTTGGTCATGTAGAAAATAATGATATAAGAATGAAATTTTTAGTAAACTCTGATGTTTTTGTAAATTTTATTTTTTTTAGTTATTTAGGATTAATAGTAAATAAAAAAAGGAAATGTTTCTACTTTTATTTTTATTTACTTTATTTTTATTTTTATTTATTTTAAAAAAAATTTTTAGGTGAGGCAATCCTTGGTTGACCTCACAGATTGCAAGGACCTTGTCAGTTTACAATCCCTTATTTTTTATTTTTTACGCTTACAGCACCTCGTCTTCTTACGTGATCTCCCATCCAAGTACTATCCAGGCCTGACCCTGCTTAGCTTCCGAGATCAGACGAGATCGGGCACATTCAGGGTGGCATGGCTGTAGACAAGAAATGACAATGTTTTTAGATGAAGAAAACATGGATATAACTCAACTTCTAAAGCTCTTAGTTTTTATTTTCTTAAATGTGGATTATACTACATTTTAATATTAATATAAAATTTTTTACTTTTATGCAATAATCTCAACAAAGAGCCTATAAAGTATAGTGAGCACTCAATCTAAGTTAATTCACTATACTTCTTAAATATAAAAAGTATCCACTTACAGAATTGAATAATATCTTAAACATGATTGATAATGCAAATTTACTTTTTACTTATGAAGTGTAATTGGTAATCAGTCAAATGTATGTAAGTAGCAACATGGTAAAGAACTGAAGAATATTTAGAATAATTGAGATAAACACCCTTATAATTTAGACATGAGAGCTATTTAGACTCAAATTCTCCTGATTGAGGATGAGAATTAATATCCTGTGCCTCAGGATCACAACTTGTCTCAGTTTATCTTCCTAGGTACTTGAGACATTTCAGCTTATATCCAGATTCCATCATAAAATTACTTGCTTCAGAGAGACTGAGAAAAACCATGATCTGTCACTGATTTTCAGCCACAAAAATATATATGTGTTGAGCCTATAGTAATTTCCACATTCATTTATATATTTCTGGGAAAAATCCAGACAAAAAGCAATTAGTCAAGGCACTGTCTACCTGAATCTCTAGTTATTTTCTGATAACTCTTACTTTATGGAGGTAAGACTAAGAGAATTAGTTCTATAATGATTATGAGGAAGAAGAAGCTATTATAGATAACTTGAATGCTTGGATATAGTACACATCATTTCAGTAGGCTTTGACTAATTACTTAGCATAGCTGTTTCTGCAAAGTTTCTTTACTAAGAAAATTGACAGAATTAAATATCATAAGAGAAATATTTAAGCTATTTACTATAATATCTTTAAACCACTTTGGTAGTATATTATTCTAGATAATATCATATAATTTAATTTTGTTTTTTTTTTTGTTTTGTAAAAAAATTCCCTATAAAGAATCCTATTAGACAAAACTTCATTAGAAATCGCTGTTGTGTATCAAGATTAAAACTGACTTTCTGTGTTATGCTCTATAAAACTATTTAGATAATATTAGGATATTTTAATAAGCCAGACAGGAGATATTTTCAATAAAGTTGAATTTTTATTTTTACTCTATTTTAATTATGTAAATATTTTAGGGCATATACCCTCTAATGTGATGTGATAAGAAGGTCATTTTATCTCTGTGGCATTCTTCCCCAAACACATAATCCAATCTAATTTTCAGACAGACCTAAATTGAAGGACATTCTGCAAAATATCTGACCAGTGCTCCTCAGATTGTCAATGTCACAAAAAAACAAAGTTTGAAAAACTTTCAGACAGAGGAGACTAAGGAGATGTGACACTAAATACAATGCGATATCTTGGATTAGATCCTGGAATATAAAAAGAATATTAGTGGAAAAACTAATGACATCCAAATAAAGTGTACAGTTAATTCATAACAAAGCATCAATGTGAGTTTTCAATTGTGACAAATGTGCCATGATAATGTAAGATGTTAACATCTAGGAAAAACTAGGTGAAGAGAATATATGAAATTTGTGAACTATCTTGGAAACGTTTTCATAAATTTAAAATTTCATAATAAAATTTACTAAAATTCTAGAAACTATTATTTCTGATACAAACATATATGATATATATATGACTTTTTCCTTAAAGGAACATTCAGTTTTTCAATATGGAAATAAAAACATTTGTTTCAATGCAAAATAGAATGATGATGGAGAACACTAATTTTGCTCATGTGGCAGAAAAGGGCCATACTTTCAGCTTGTGACTTTAGGGCTATTTAGAGTGTGAGTCAGAGGCTATCAGTTGTACTCAAATATCTATTCTTCCTTGTATGTTATGGCCTGCCTGATATTTAGCTGGGAACATGGCTTTTCAGAATAAGAACTATATATTTCAGATTCCCTTGCAAAAGAAATGGTCACAATTTGAGGATATAAGTGTAATTGATATATGTGACTTCCAACACATCTTTAAATGTAGAGCTACATCCTCCTTTGCCATTTCTTCCTTCCTGTTGGTTGAAATGTAAACATGATGTCTAGAGCTCAAGAAGCTATATTGACCATGATGCGGAAGCCACATGTCAAAAGAAGCTGTACAAAAGAAAAAACAAGGAAACAAACAAGCAAAAAATCTTGGCTCTCTGAGACCGGCAAGAACCATTCCAGTTCTGATCTTCCCCCCTACGGAATAAACATCAAAAGTTCTCATAGATGAACCCAGTGTTATGTACAGTGCTTCCACACCACTTTCTCTCTGGAAAATATGTCAGCACATGAATAAAAATGATATGTGTTAGAGGGTAATGTTTAATCTGCTCTAATTTATTTTTCAAAATAAATCTTTAACATACTTAGATGTTTTAATTATTAATGATATGGAATTTCTTATTGATAGCAAATTTTTTGATAGCAAATGACTTGTAATGCCATAGGTGAAAATTGCTGACATACAATAGTACATCACTGTCCTCTCTATAGATGAAGTCCAACTTCAAAAGGTGATCATTCAAACATCTCTTTATTTTGGGAAGATGTTAAAACCATTGTATTAAATTCTACGAATTCATAGCACAGCACAGATATATACACAACACTAATCAAGATTGTTCTCTCCTTTCCTCCCTTTTTTCCCTCCCTCCCTCCTTTCTTTCTTTCCTTCCTCTCTCCCTTAATTGTTTTTGCATACTTAACTCTTATTTTTATATTGCCAAAGCAATTGGAGTATTATGTTAAATAAAAACTACAATTTAAAGAAAGAAGTCAATCAAACCAATTAATCATGATAGAAATAGCTGAATTATACTATACGTCTCATCACCTGCCCCATATATCCTTATTGAAAGCTTGTGTAGGTGGCCAAGAAAGGAAGGAATTTTCATAGAAAAGCTCATTTTGGCACTGCAATAAAAGTCGTATAATTATGAAAAAAAAGGTACTAATTTTTTACATAATTAGGCTGTCAAAAATACATTGATTGTAAGCTACCATTGTGAGGCAGCTTGAGTTTCGAAATGACAGAATCTGGTTAGGGATAAAATAATTGGAGCTTGAGAGAGAGGTCACAGTTAGAGAAATTAAGGAGTTGTTTGCCTGGTGGAAAAGAATTTTTGTCAGTCGGAATTTCTTGAATAAAGACAGGAAGGCTGAGAAAAAAATTTTGTAGTAGGACCATTTTTATATTAAAAAACTGAACAAGTCTATACATAAAGGGCTAAAAACAAAGTTGTACAGTTATCTGATCTTTTAGTTAATTAGTAGCAAATTATTTTCAAGCCAAATGAGAATATCTCCTCCATCATCAGAGATTCTTTTGCAGGGAGAAAAAAGGGTGGTTAAATTACCTAGACTTTTATTTTATCCCTGATGTGTTACAGTGGCATCTCTGAAGCCTCAGTGGTCTTTTGCTTGTTTAAGAAAATGACTAAAGTTTCCTTTAGTAATGAGAACTGCAGATTTGACATCCAAATTATTAATTAGAAAATCTAGGTAATTCAGGGTCCCTAGAACCTCTATGAGGGTCCCTAGTCAGACAAGACTGAGTCAAGTCCAAGACTGGCACTAGAATTGCCAGTCACTCCCTCAGTGAGCCTCAATAGGCTCACACCCCATTAGGAGACAAATTTTAATCGGTCCGTATCTATGTTGCTCAGATAGTTGGGCTACAACTTTTTCTTAAAAATCTTTTTTTCTATGTAACAGCTGCCTAATTCTTATGGCTGCATTTTGGCCTTGGTTTTCTGGTGTGCCCTCTTTCATGAGGCTAGACACCTGTCCTGAATTCTAGCCCCCGAACAGCCTTTCACAGCACCCTGCTCCGTATATGACGGCTTCTGGTCCCACAAAGCCTCTAGGTTCAACAGAGCTAGGTTTATGCAATGATAGATAATAATGAATTCAAGCTCTCCCAGTGAATGAGTGAATGATGGAGTAAAAGCACAACATCAAGGAAAATATTTGGTAAAGTTGTCAGTGATTCTTGACCCAAAACTAAGTCTTTTCTAGATCATAAGAGAACAAGTTAACTTTCATCATTTTGATCCTGCATGCAAAAAACGGAAATGAGATATTCACAGTGATGCAAGCTGGCTTTGAAATCAGCAAGCCTTGGCTCACACCAATCACCAAATTGGCACATGAATTGGAAATGATGTTCAAAGCCACTCACAGTCAGAATGGGAAAAGCAGCTTCTCCTTCTCTGAAAGAATATACAACAGCCTTTCCTTTGGAATTCACACTTACGTTTGCTATTCTAAGCTTGTGAATGTGCAGAAGGATAGTGTCCTACATTCAAATTTAATTAATTAATTTCTTTTTAGGTAACTAAACTGACTGTAACAACAGGGGCTGATCACTCTAACAAGTTTACCTACTTCATGTTCTAAAATAGCGCATAGAATGTTTCATTTCACCCTGTGAAATGACTCAAAGAAAGTTAAATTAAATACCATGCAATTTTCTAATAAGATTAACTGATAGAGTTAATATGGGCCCACCAAAGGAGATGAGGTTGGTCTTTGCTTCAGAACCTCTCACAGATAGTCTTTTACCTTCTCCAGTTGTCACTTTCCCAGATCTGCAGAGAAACCTATAGCCCCCGCCCAGAAAAAATATATGCTCTCAAAAAAACATGTGGGAATTAAAACAATAAAATTTTGGAGATCCTCTATAACCACTCTTGAAAAAGTATATATTAAATGATGAAAATTTCAAGTTAATAATAAGGGGGCAAACTTTAGGGGAAAAAATAGAGAAAGTTGAGGCCTTTTATTATTGATCAAGTATTAGGATCATTTTGTTGTTCGATGAGATAGCTCAATTTCTATCTCCTGTATTTCATAGAAGCATTTGATATTTGGGGAACAAATTAACACTGTAGAGCAACTCATTCTTTTTCTATTTTCTCATGTTTAAATTTTTCTGCTCTGTTTTTCTTCTCTGTTTTCTCAACTTATTTGATCATGATTTCTCCAAATTCCTTATATATTATTTAGTGTTCAATGTTGAAAAGAAACATTACAAACTCTATTGTAATCATTGAGCTGTAATTATTAGAACAATTTAGTATAGAAACTATGCTAACCATAGAAACATTTATTATATTTAAAACTCTAATATACAATTAGACCACTTTTTGATAAAATTTATTTCCTTGGGACCCTCACATTTGACAAAAATTCCATTTACCAGTTAATCTCTTGCACAATATGTTGTTGTCCCTGAATATGTTAGGCAAATAATTGGGTATCTTTAAATAGCTATTTGACCTCACGTTCTTGTGGGTAGCCCAATAAAAATTATAACTGCTTGTGCTAAACATTTCTAAATGAATACATGTTAGAGACAGAAGCAAGCATAAACAGGATTAAGTACAAGAGAAATAAATTCAAGGTAAATCTCATGGAAGAAAAATACAGACCACACATACCAGGTGGGATGTTTGCCTTCATACAAGTATTTTAGGACAAATTTAGAAATAGTCGCACTTGACCACAGAATAAGTGTGAATCAGCACAGTGGAATTACAACTAATAAAAGAAAATATGATAAAATGACATGTGAATGGGAGAAAAATGATATGCTACAATTTCTCATTAACCCACTCTCCTCTGGAAATAATAAATTTCATTGCTTTAGAAAAAGAAAACTTAATATAATTAATATTTTTTAATATCAGGATTAATTTTTGCCTTTTAGAAAGTTGTGAATATTACTGTGAACCTGTGTGGCTACAAATAAGAAATAAAGAACAAGATTCATGAAAATAAAAATTGTACCTAAATCATCTTAAAATCTATGTACAAAATCTTCGACTAACTTCATTTTGAAAAGAATTTATGCCTACAAATTGTAATTTGATACGAACGAGCAGAACTTTAAGGGCAAAACATTAGCTGGAATAAAAATAACTGAATTGTTAGGTAAACATGATAAGCAAACATTTGCCTCTTTCAGGATGTCACTGCATATTTTTTTTCCATTTATTCTGGATCTACTTTTTTATTCTTTAGTAGAGTTTAATATTTTTCTTCATCAACATCTTATACATTATGTTCTATATAATTCTTGTTTTGGAAATAGTGTCTTATTCTTATGTTTTCCTCTGATTATTATTTTTATGCTGTAATGTTATCGATTTGTATAAGTTATTCATATATTTAGAAACTTGGCCAAAGTTTTTTATTGTTCTATTACCTTGTTTATTGACTCTGCAGATGTCACTCTATTTACAAATAAATACATTTTTTTCATTTCTTATTCTTTTTTTTTTTTGCTATTTTCTTATCTTATTATGTTTGCCAGGACCTCTATTACTGTGTTTATCAGAAACAGACTTTGTACCAAAACCTACAGGAAACATCACATTTAAATTGGAGACCAAATGACCCATTATATTTAAGAATAGAAACAAGGCAAAGATCTTTATTATTTGGTATTTTTTTGTATTAAAAAAATACTTCATGTTTATTAACTCAAGCTTAATAATTATATATTCCAATCTTCTATTCCTATTTCAATTAATTCAGTTAATGGCTATTGGTGTTCTATTTCTGCTTACACCAATTTTTACATTTTATGTTTTTTATGAAACGTATATCTGTAGTTTGTTTAACTGTATAGCTAGTAAATTTCATGTATTGTTTTTGTTTTAATCTCTGCCCCATCCTTGATATGTACAAAAATATATGGCATATATATAGATACATTTCTACATTAATATATATATTAGAGAAAGAGCAAATACAATCAAAATTAAGTTAATATTTTTCTTGCTTATTTGAACATTAATTTTAAAATACTATAAGAATACTATAAGCAGAATCATTATTCTTTTATATATATATATTTATGTACACACAATATATATAGGTATACATGTATATTCTGTCTTTAATACCATGGAACTAATATTTATCTGAGAATGTATTTTTAAAATTAGCTCTATTGATTTTTATACTTTTATAAAATTCCATGTAGTCTTCTTCAAAGATGTATTTTATGTTTGATAAATTTGAAATCATTGCCTTTAGTTGACTAGAAGAAGAGTCTTCTTCTTCAGGTCATAGAATTTCTAATTGAGTCAAATTTCTCAAAGACAAAGTACCCAATAAGCACAGAGGAAACAATACTAAATGGAGAATATTATTATTTCTAATTTTCATATTAAAGCATGTAACTACTTCAACCTATTTTTTGGCCTCTATCATGAGTATATTTTTGCAACAAACATTTTTATGAGGCAAAATTCATTAAATAAGATTTGGAATTTATTATGATTTTGAATGTTTTGCCAAATATAGATGTTGAAAATCAGAATCCTATTTAGTTGCCTTTTATTCAAGTGTGGAATATAAACTTAATCAATAAAAATAGGAAATTCGTCAAAAGGTTTTTGCCACAATATGAGGTATTCCAAATCACAATAATAAAATTTCAAAATAATACTTGTAAACTGTTCAACCTCTCATAGATTTATTTGTTCATTTTCTTATTTTTGTAGGAATACATTTCAATGTGTTTCTTTTTGAAGTTTTGTTTTCAATAATTATAAGGCAAAGATTATGATGATAAAAAATAAAAAAGTAATAATCATAAGGCAAAAGCGTTTCCAAAACACAATTTCTGTTATGTGACAAAGGGAGAGGACATTTATGGCTATGGTACAGGCTATCAATACCAAGTATATTTCTAATTCAACACTTTCTTAATTCAGCAAGAATACCATTGTATTATCATGCTGTGCTCCCAAGAAATTAGTATCTTATTATTACTGCAAATAAAATTTAATATTCTGTGGTGAAACCCAAACTCAATTTAATATACCTTTCAAATATTCAAAGCTTAGATTTAGTAACTTGAATTAAAACATCAAACAATTATTTGAATTAACTGTTTTTCTCTAAGTTTGAAGCCTGTATAATAATATAAAACTGGTATTTCTTACATTTTTGAAATTCTGTTAATGGAGCCAACTTATTGCCTGCTAACTCTTTACTTTTCATAATTGCGTAAAGAAAACTTGAAATAAAATTTGAACAGAATTTGGAACAGCTAATTGTTTTAAGTGAAATATCATGCCTTATATTATAACATGTAAATTCAGAAGATGTCTCACTTTCTACCATGGTATTAATATAACTACTAAATGTTGAAATAAGTGCGGATGCTTTTTTCAGCAGGTTTTTGTCTTTAGTTTTTTATGTGGTCAGTGACATCACCCCGATGATGGATATGAAATACCAACAAATTTTTGCAGGTTACATGGTCATCCTCAGCTTCCTTGAGAACTACAAATTCAGTACATAAATTGTTATTTGCTAGCAATTTTGTTTTTTGAGTCATCACTGCAAAAGTGCTTATCCTACTGGAATTGATCTATTGAACACATAGAATGAACACAAGTTGATGATGCATAGAAGATCAAAGAGACACATTCTAAACAAAGTAAGAAATGAAGATGAAATCCAATGTCCTTGTGATCATCATACATTTTCATTTTTAAGATATAAGAAAGAGGGAATTGATTAACCAATTCAATATTCCTCTCAAATATTGTTTTGTTTGGGTCCCTAAGTTTTTAAACTTGTATTTAAAACATAAAACAAGAAAGAAAAGAGAACAAAAATCTTCCAAAAAATATATCCAGTAACTGCTGGAAGGTCTCAAAGAGAAAGAAGGAAGAGAGCAGTGTCCTTTATTTGTCCTCTATAACCTCTAAATGGTGTCAAAATACTTTCAACTAAATATTTTTGCCTTTTATTAAACCTGATGCTACCCATTTTGGATTGCTTAATAAGTGCTGGACCTGGCAGAATTCCTATTCCTATTGCTATAACCTACTGTGTTTTAAAAGTAAATGTTGAAATTATAGAAATAGTTGAATTAACCGTTTAATTTTTCATAAATTCACTCTACCTTTCTTTAATATCCCGTGTCCAGAATTGTGCATACAGGTGTTTAACACCATAGAAACCATCCAAATCATCCCCAATATCATGAATGTCCCCTGGTGATTAAAAGACATATAAAAATGTAGAAGGATGGCAATTTTTAGAAACAGGATCCAACATATATCCTGGATTTATTTTTTAGAACAGCCCTATTCTCTTTATTATAATTAAATTGTACTGACACCAGGTTTTTTTTAAATTGGGTAATTCTTTTAAGAGTAAGATCTTTTTTTTTTTGATGAAAGTCACGTTTAGAAAGAAGTCATTAAAAACAGCCTAGTCCCTGTGAAGCAGTTTTCAATCACTTAGCAATGAACTAAATACTAACTCTCCAAATTCAATAAATCTTTTAAAGGTTAATTTCTATTGACCAGAATTATATATAGAGATAACTTTTGTAAGTCTTTCCTAATTAATCAAAAAAAATTTTTTACAGCTTCCCATTAGTTTCAAAAAAACATCCAGTACAGAAATGAAAGTTTGAGGAAATAAGCCATTTTTCAGGCTTCAGAAAATTTAAAAACAACAACAACAATCTAGATTAATGTCTCAAAACCCTGGGAATGGTTTTAGTTTTAAATCTATATTTTATTTTAACCTTAGCCATTTGGCTAAATGCCTGTTTTCAGCTCCTCATTAGTTATAGAACTTATAATGCAATGTCCAAAATACATTTTTAAGCAATAACACATATTAACCTTTAAAATACTATTCTTACAGACCCACATAATATGTTCAAGCAAAATATAGAAGAATTAGAGAATTTAGAAGAGTGACCCACATATATGCAACAAATAATCATTTGACAGAGATAGAAACTTTAAGAAAACTAGCTCTCCACCTTTGAAATAATTCTGCTTTAATTCATTTATTTATTTATTCATTGTTAAAAATAAACAAAACCAGTACTTGTAAAATACCGTGCCTTAAAGAAGGCTCAGTCAGAATAATTTTTTATGTTACCATAAAAATTAAAGAAATATTGAAACTGAAGCATCACCTAGTATGACTGTTTCATATGCAAAAATTCTTTGAATAATGAGGTATTTGCCATAATTAATATTTTAGCAAAATTTCATCAATTTGACCTTGTGGCCATTGTTTGTTGATACTTTTTATTTTACCAACAAGCAATTTATATGTTAACTTTTTCCATAAAATATTTGAAGTTCTTATTAAAATAAATAAGATAAACTTTTGCCTCAATCTCTTGAAACTTATTTTCTCTTACTTTATTTCTATTAAAAAATTCCTTTTTTATGAAGGTATATTTCAAATTATCTTCTACTTTCAGCACCCCATCTGTGTGTAAATGAAGTGTAGGAATGTACAGAATTTAAATATCTTCTAATGCTTGTGTAAAATGGCATAGTGATGCAAAGGCATATTTTACATTCTGTCAAGCATTCTACAAATACTGGTTTTGTTCATTTTTAACAATGGCCATACTTTTAGAAGTGAAAATGTTATTGTCATATAAAGATTACTGACCTTCCCTTAGAAGAGTGCATGCTTTGTATTTCTGAGTTTATGAATTTGTAAACCTACATCTATATTCTTTATTCTATTTCTCTTTATGACCAGTGATGTGTGTATAAAAATTAACTAGAAAAGTTAGAAGTGAAATATGCAGCAATGGCGAAGAGCCAACCTAAGCAACCCACAAAGAGATCAAACCTATGATTTGGGGTTCATTAGCACCATGCTCAAAGCGAATGAGTTAATCATTCACAGATTAATTGGCTCAGATTACTTAGTTAACTTGTTTTTAAGTTTCTCCTAATTTAGCACCACATATGGATAAGCAATTAATAAATGTTTTCCTATGATAAAGTATTTAAGTGAAATATTTAATACTATGTAATTTTTGTTGTTCCTAAACTCATATGTTTCAAATTTGCCAAATGTTAATAGTCATACAATTATCTCATATATTTAAGTATAAATATATTCTTACTGGGAAATTCCTGGACATGAAAAGTTTAATAAAAGTTTATTACTAGTTTTATGAAAAGAAGTAGAGATAAATGTCCATTACTATGGAAAATAGACAAAACAACACCTCCCATGTTATATTGTTTCTCACTGAAAGTAATATGTACAGTCCCAAAAGATAACAGCCCTACAATATCACTAGGTAGATCATCTCATCATTGAATGAGGAAAACTAATACAATTTAGTAGGGAAGAGAGTTCACCTTTGGGGAAGAAAAAAGAGTGTTTTTATGTATTTTTAGGAAAATAATTAGAACACTCGCGAGATGAGAAATAAACAACATCAAAAGAATAAATGGGAATAAGGTTCAAAATTTTTAATACATGTGCAGGAGTTCTCGGTAGGAAGAGGGGACCTAGCGACTTGGAAGATTATAGAGTAAGGGGTGAAAAAATTGTTTGAGAACTTTTTAACTGCAGGATAGTATAATATTAAATTTTAACTTATTTGCTTTCTAGTGTTATAATACAAGCTCCAATGCCATGACCTTAAACTCTGGCAAAGACTATTTTAAAGAGATCCCTTATTGAAGTGTGTGCTTGTAGAAATATCAATGACGATGAAGATGATGTTTATTTATGTTGATACGTCATTATGATTAAGTTAATGCTTAATAATAGCAATAAATAGTATTATTAAGGGCTCACTAAATGCCAGGCATTGTTTTGAATGCATTATATCATTCAATTCTCATATAACCCTTGAGGCATGTAGAATTATTTTTTCCATTTTACAAAGAAACTTAGATATAAAAACATTAAATTACGTGTATTTTTCCCTTTAAAATTTTTTTATTTTATTTTTTTCACTTTTTAGGCAAGGCAACCCTTGGTTGACCTCA
>NW_006439757.1:3351954-3392930 GCF_000325575.1 Pteropus alecto
GGAGATTCATCATCCTGCAAGTTTTGAAAAATAAAGCTTTAGTGCTGCTATAGAAAACAAAACAAAACAAAACAAAACAAAACAAAACAAAACAAAACAAAAACAAACAAACAAAAAACTCTAACTCTGCATAGGTTCAGATACTGAAAAGCAACTGAGGTTCAGCAAAAGAAATATTCCAGCCCAGGACCTTGAGTCTTCAGCATGCAATGCACAGACACAGGAACTTGTCAAAGTACCTTCACATAGCGGAGCCTTCCATTAACCAGCAGCTCTGATTTCTGCTCCTTTATTTTTTTACTTGGTTCCTGGATCTCAAGATGACCCATAGATCCATGGATTCTATAAACTAATAAATTCATTTTATGCTTTGGTTATATGACTAGCTAATAAATTCATTTTATGCTTTGGTTATATGACTAATGCAGTCTTGGTAAATATAAATTAAAAAGCCACAAAAGAGTACAAAGAACAGTAATTGTGCAGAAGCATACGATTGGAGATGACTATTGAAAAGTGAGCCTTTGGGATCTTAATAGATATTGTGAGAAAACCAGGGTTGATACACCACCAATACTTTCTGATATGGCCCAGTTTGTGGCCAGTGACCACTGTGATAGGCTGTAACATGTTATGATTTTTTCAGTGCCTCTGACATGCCACTTGTTGAATATTTTAAATATCACCATTGAGTAGAAATTAAATTTCCACGGCCAATGGGATAGAACTATTTAAATAAGAGAATGTCTCTAATTGATATATAAATTACCTGCGTGAAGTCAGAAATGGGACTCATAGAAAGCATTCATCTAAAAAGAAACTGGTTACGGAGCATTTATAGTTATAATGAAAATAATGTACCAGTACAGATGAATATGGCACCTTGTGAGTGACTATTAATAATCACGATTCATTTCTTCGTATCTTCAATTATGTATGGTTGTTTCAAGACCTACTTTACCGTCTCTGAAGAACTTTGTATACCTCCAGTACGGTCTGTTGTATATTTGGTTTGAGTCAGACTGAAAGAGCAGGAAACATTTGAGGAATATTCAGAACTAGCTCATGAGTTCTTTGAGGTTAGGCACAGTTTCTCCTTGGCAGAAAATAGTGTGATTTTGCCATAGGTTTGTCTGCAAACATTGTGTTCTTGTAATCTCAAACAATTCTATAAAATTAAAGCATTTTGATTTAGAGGGTTTTATTTTTATATATATATATATTTTATTTTATTTTATTTTATTTTTGCTAGATAACAAAATTCTGGGTTGACGATTCTTTCCGTTCCCCTTTCAAAATTTACCTTCACTCTCGAGGATATTTCTGAGACCATTTTATGGTAGTGAAACACTTGTTTCCTTCTTCGTTTTGAACTAGATCTTTGTTCTTTGATGATACTTGGTGGCTCCCAAAGCCTAAAGAAAATCACAGGGAATAAAATGGAGCTCTTCCTTTGATGCTTATCCAAGATCACGGAAAAACTATCACTCTTTTACCTAAAATTCCTTTAATTTAGTCCCTTGACTGCTAAGAGATGACAATTAAAGCATTCCAGCTCCAAAATGGAATCAAAAGGTATAAAAAAAAAAAAAAGAAAAGAAAAGAAATATTCTGAGAAATATTTTTTTAAGATTTCACCATGGTTGCAAATGTAACATTGTTTGTGTTTCAAAAGAAAAATAGCACAATAAAGAAGAGACATAATTTTTTGATCATTCAGGTCAAAATACTTTAGCTTGTTGTATATTTTAATATTCCTGACAATTCCTGATTATAATTTTAATTCTGTATCATAAAACTAGGCATACAGTAAATTTCAACATGCTTTGCTATATAAATTCCATTTTTTTCTAAACACAGAGCATTCTTAGTTTTTTCAAGTTTGGAGTATTTTAATTTAAATAATGATAAAAAAATGACATGATAATGCAAGTTTTCCTAGGTGAAGAGCGATTATATAATCTGTAATGCAAGAAATGAAGCATGCCAAATGGTAATTAATACCACCCTCTTTCTCTTGCAAGAATTTTGCTCTGGATAAAAGAAAAATTCCAGAATATTATTTATAATAACTTATTACTCTCACATTGATCATCAGAGTATTTGAGTTAAGCATAAACATTATAGAGAAATTATATTAAAATCTTAAAATATGGAAAAATTTATTAATATGTTGCATGGAATTATAAAATGTGTGTTCTCTGGTAGCCCCACTGCTTTGTAGTCTACATTTAGACATTGTGATGTGGCTTGGATTCTAGAAATTTTGAATAAAAAATTTGTTCTTTCTATCCAAATGGTTATTATAAAGAAAAAATAAAACAATGGATATAGTTGTGGATAAGATATATTCCCTATAAATAGTGTTACATTTAATTAATTACTGTTCTTTTTTATTAATAAAATATAGATTTTATTAAACAGAAATGAATTGTAAGATTCATATTAAGTAACGTATATGTTTGTATACATTGCCTTGCCATCATTGCTGAATATCATGCTCTGACTACTCTAGCACCTATATCAATGTTTCTCAACTTGTGATCCCCAAGACACTCCATCTGAAACACATTTGGACCACATGAACCACAAATCTGATTATGCTTGAAGTATATGTGATAGATAGTAAAGTGTGGAGTCACTAGCAGGCTCCTACGGGTGAATCAGAGTTAAAAATCTGAATATTTTTGAATAATGCTCTGCTCTCTTTTACGAACAACTATTTCATTTTGAGAATGACATAGCTTCAGAGTTGCTGCCAGGCCTTAGTAAAGACTAACCACTTAACTATGAACCACCAAGTTACCATGTGACCCTAGTTGGCCATAAAGAACTGAGTTATGTAGTACCATCTCCGCCATGTAAGGGATTACACTTTATTCTCACTAAACAGGTATTGATTTTGAGTATAAAATTGCATTCTCTGCCACAATGCTTCTGCCAAAACCAACAACCACTGACATGCAAATGTTTTACACACCATCATGTTAATCCATGCATCTTTGCCTTTGACCAAGGAACTTATTATACAGCAAAGGGAGTGAAGTTTTTATTAAATTAATAATAAAGATTTCAATCAGCCCCATATTTATACAATTATCATAATTTTTAAGATATAAATTAAAGAGAATCTATTTTTAGGCTCCCAAATTAGCTTTAATATTTTAACATAGGAGGATATTTTTACTGGACACTGACTACATTCCTGACTTCTACCAGGATCTAGAAATAACAATAGATAAGCCATAAACCCTGCCCTAAAGCAACTAATAGAAAAATTTATACAAATTCCAGGAAGTAATAAAAACTATATGCAAAGTACTGAAAATAATGGGCTTCATGAAATATTTTATAATGTGTACTGTTCCATTATGTGAGTATGCCTTCAAGGCCAAACACTATTTTAGGCACTTTACCATATATTAGCAGGAAGAAAGAGCTTTCTCTCAATGAAACAATTTTAGACTTTCAGATGAAGTTAATCACTTTGTCTCTGGATCTAACATTTTGTTTATAAACAAACCCATACCCCTTACTATTTGCCAGGCACTGACTCATGCTCCCTACAAATATTTACATTGATTTTACTCAATATCGATTAATTATTAATTTGAATTATATCAAATTACCCTGATGATTCAACTCACTGAATAATAACTGTATCCTATTTACCTCATTTATATTTTCCATTCCCTCTTCCTTCCATCAAAACATGAACATCAGAGACATATGATGCTCTTCCATTCTGAAAATTAACACCTGAAATTTCTGAAGCAATTTTATATATCAAACTCTACCTTATTTATTCCTAATGGCATGATTCAACACACACAAAAAAAAACAGTAATTTGAAAATTTATATTTAATACTCATATTTTTACTTGAACTCATGATCAATAATATCTTCTTGGGTGATAAAAATACACAATAAATAGAGCTAGAAAACATTGCAGGAACAAAATATATTGAGAATTATAGTTATCTTAAAAATGCTCCATGTTTTTGATTAATTGTCCATCAGGACATAAGTACAAGGGTATGTGTGTGCACGCACATGTGTACAAATTTGGTTCTGGGCACTCCGTATTCTCTTATGGTTTTTCGTACATAAGTTTTTCCTAAGTTTATTATTATTATTTTTCTATTTATAGGCCAAACCTCCCCTTGGGAATAGGAGTTCAAAAGACCCCATGAAATGCAGAAAGAAAAAATTTATATGGTATATTCTTTTACCTTAAGATTTTAATATTCCACTTTAAAAAGCAGGGCATTTATTAACTTTATAAAGAATTAGAACTATTACGGTGGAGGAATGAATCGACCCTGAATGAGTTAGTGTGGCTGAGGGAACTATGAAACAGACTCGAGTTAATTCTCTTGTCTAGTCACCATCTGTTCTACAGCCAACACCAAACTTAAGAAAAAATAAATAAAAAGAAAGTAAAATTGCAATAGTCAAAGAATCTCAAGAATGCTAAACTAAAAATCAAATGACTGGCATCCTAAAATCTTGTTTCTTTCTTCTAAATCTTTAAGACCAAAAACCATATGGTCCTTCTGCTTCTCCTTCTCAAGACAATTTCTCCCTTTTCTTCAGAGGGCATTCATATCTAGTGACTCCAGATGCTGATAAAACTTTGAATTTTCAAAAATTAACTGAGATCTTACATTCGGCAAATGGCATTGAACCTCAAGGAGAGCCTAGTAACAACACACTCGATCATTTATATTTTTCTGAACCTGTAGGTTTTCATCCCTCACTCACGGGCACAGTACATGCTATACATTCTCCAGGTAAACCTGACACAAAGCAACAAATCCTGGGTGTAAGAGTTGAATTCAATCGAAGTAGACACAAACCAATTATATTTCTTAAGAAGATGATTATGGAAAAGTTAAAACCAGCATAGACATAAAGTCAAAGGGATTTTAGCAGTTAAATTAAAAACACGTTTATATTATGTTGACACATCAGTACTTCACATCTCTGAAAGTTTACATTTTCAGTCAGGGGATGTTGAAAAAATGATGAATATCTGTCTTTAAAGCCTTCTAAATATTACATTGTAATTCCCTAATTAATTCAGTTTTTCAAAAACACCAACAATAAGAAGGTAAAAGATCATTCAATAAAAATGACTTGGGAAAATCGAATTGGTTCCATGTAATTGAGCAACTGGAACACATAATTTTCTGAACAAGTCATTCACAATCATTATAGTAATCCACTCCCTGCTACTCTTCTCTTTTTCTCATTCTTAGATTTAGAGTGACTAGAGAATCTAAACTAAGACAAAATAAAGTATTTTGAATGCTTTGCACTGACCCAAGTTTAAAATTTTTCTTTCAGGACCCAAATTTCCTGAATTTTGTCCTGAACTGTATCGTCCTTTTCCTTCAAATTCAACATTAGAAGACAGAAATCCTGAAATCACCTTTCACACCCACTCGACCCATCTCCTAAGCCTGCCTCCAAGATCTAAAAAAATATATATAGGAAAAGAATAGAATCTTTGGAGCTAGAGAAAAAGATAGAATTCAAGTAGTAAATAAACATAGTGTACAGCAGGACCTTTATAAAGAATATTTTTATAATATGAAATAATAATGAATCTAAAATTTAAATATTCATTGGTGATAAAGTAAAATGATATTCTTCAGGATATTTGTGCAGTGAAATATTATAGAGAGGTACAAATAAAACCACAGCTACATGTATTTACGGATAAATCTTAAAAGTTGTAGAAGAATATATAGAGCATGACATTATATTTTTATGAAATTTAAAAGTATTACAAGCACAATGGTGGCTACAAGGAAAAAATGCAATGCAATTAGGGAGAGATGTATAAAATGTTTCAGTAACATTTTAATTGTTATTTGCTTGGTTAGGTTGGATATATTATTGTTTGTGATATTACTCTACATTTTTTGTACAATGAAATTATTAACTTTTTGTGTATGCTTTTTTATTAACTTATATATTTTAATTAGTTTCAAGTATACAGTACATTGGTTAGACATCTAGATAATTCATAAAACAATCCCCCCAATTGCTATCTCCCTCCCCTGGCCCTCCACCTAGCCAATGTGTTAATGCTAATTGCATTCCCTATGCCATGCTTCCCGTTCCCATGACCATCCATCAGCTACTAATTTGTACTTCTTTAATCTTTCAATCCATTCTCCCAGGTCCCCAAACTCACTCCCCTCTGTCCATCACCAAATTGTCCAATATTTGTGGGTCTGTTTTTAACTAGTTTATTCTTTTTATTCCTTAGATTCTGCATATAAGTGAAATCATATAGTGTTTATTTTTCTCTGTCTGACTTAAATACCTTCTAGGTCCATCAAAGCAATATCTTTTTCCATCCCCTTCTTTTTAGTCTGTGTGTGTCTTTTAATCTGAAGTGAGTCTTTTGCAGGCAGCAGATGTAGGGGTCTTGTTTTCTTATCCTTTGAGCCACTCTATCTTTTGGTTGGAGCACTTAATTCTTTTCCCTTTAAGGTACTTATCGATAGAAATAATTATTTTTTTTTAATTTTAGTTGAAATAATTAATTTTTAAAATAGAAAATACAACCACAATTAGATAAATTAAATGCTGGGATTTAATTAAAACATATGCTGGGATGTGCCTGCAACTTCTGGAACTTGGCTAATGATGGAGACAGACAAATGAAAGATTCCTTGTATGATAACTGAATATTAGAATCTCAAGGCTCAGCCAGTATAATATTTCTATCTTGTTAACATTCTTTGAAATGAATTATTGTCTTTTCTATTATCTTATTTGGTTTAATTACCCAGTGAATCTGTTAGTCTCAGATTCTTATATCAAAAATGCTAAAGCAATATATAACAATATATTTTTCATTCATAAAAAATAAGCTCCCTAACTTCTTGAAATCATAGTTTCACTATTCTTACAGAATTAAATTCCAACACCTTGAAGGTGAAGTCCTTCTTTTCATGGTCCAAGGTGATGGCTATAACACAAATAATCACATCCACATTCTGATCCAGAGAAGAAAAACGGGGAAATGATTTAAAGACATTTTTCAGAGTGTGCAAGCAGTATTTCTACTTATATCTCTGTGGAAATTTTTGTCACATGACCATATAAACTTCCAAGGGACCCTGAGAAGTATATTCCTTAAACTGAACGTATTGGCACAAAAATGAGGTGAGAGTAGAATGGGACAGATAGCTGCAGCCTCAGACAAAACCACCAAGCAGTATTCCTCCATGTGTTCTAGTTATCTATTGCTTCATAATAAACCACCTAAAATTAATGAATCAAAGCAATAATTCTCTCTTCACATTCAAGATTCATGGGCCAAAAATTTGTACTGGACTCAACTGAGTGATTCTTCTGCTGCTGAGTTCAGCTGGGGTCTGTAAGTATTCAGCTGGCAGGTGGGCTAGTCTGGAGGGTCCAAAGACTTTCTTCACATCTGAAACTTTGATAGGCATGATTCAAAGGTTGGGCTGAGTTGGTCCACTCTCCCTCTCTATGTATTTTCATGGGTTTTTCACATTCTCTCTCCAATACACATTTTCTCTTACATGATAACTTAGTCATCAAGAGTGAGTATTCTAAGAAAAAGAAAGTGGAAACTGCCAGCCTCTTAAGAATCAGGCCTTGAAACTTGCACAATATTCCTTCAGATGTGAGAAGGAAAATGAGATATAGATGCCAGCTCTTGACAGAAGCATTGTCAAAGAATGAGTGACCATCTTATATCTATCACTCTAGATAATAAAGTAATAAAATAGATGTCCTTTCAGCAAAGAGTGAACCCTTTTGGTATGTATTTAACTAAAGAAGATTATATAGTTTATGGAGATTATATAGTTTACTTTTTCAGTTTTTTTTTTTTTTTTAACTTACTGTTATAACATCTGAATCATTTTGCTCAAATTGTCAAAAAAAAAAAAATCTGTCTTAAGAATATCCTGGAGAATTTTTCCTAGATATAGATTACATATAAAGAACTAAGTTATTGTAACTACACTGTAGAATTTTTTTTTTTTTTACATATAACTTAAATTCTAAGTTCTGGAAGTAATTACCAACTTGGAAAACTATTTATAGTGTTTTTTTTAGTGAAAATAGTTGGAATCTTCTTTTTGAGTCAGTCTGTAAAAAATCCTAATGTTATACCTTTCGTAACATAGTTTAAATACCAAGCAACTGTATATTTAGGGTGTGTGTGTGTGTGTGTGTGTGTGTGTGTGTGTGTGTGTGTTTTCTATTTTAGTAAGAAATTAGTGTAAAAGGACAGATCAGTGGTCCCACATCGGTTTTCTGTTAATTGTAAGGAATTTGATTTTCTTTTTCCTCTGGGATGAAAATAAAATTTTGAACTTCTAATTTGGTGTTAGATGCAAAAAACAAAATAACCTCAAAATGAACACAAAATGCTTACCAAGTGTTATCCAAGACCATTGTAGTTCCAGAAACACTCCATAAACTATATAATCTTCTTTAGTTAAATACATACCAAAAGGGTTCACTCTTTGCTGAAAGGACATCTATTTTATTACTTTGTAATTACTTTGTATTACTTTGTGAGTAATAAAATAAGAAAGGGGCTCTAAGAAAGTTTTATTTGGAAATCCTAAATTTATTTTTAAACCTTCAAATTTTTAATTGGAGATCATATGTGCTCGTAAAGGCTGTCTCTCCATTATTCCATTTTTCTTAAACTTTATTTTGAAATGGTTTTAGACTTACAGAAAGATTTAAGATATTACAAATAATTTTCATATATCCTTATCCAATGTCCCTAAATACTAATATCTTATTAAATCATAGTACAGTTATCAAGACCCAGATAATTAACCATATTAAGATATAATTAAACTACAAACTCCATTCAACTTTTTTCATTTGTCCCACTTATGTCCTGTCTCTGGTTCAGGAGTCAATCGAAATCTTATATTGCATTTTGTCATCAGCGCTCCTTAAAATCCTCCAAATCTGTGGTAATTCATAGCCTTTTTGTCTTTCATGTTCTTGATACTTTGGAAAAATAGTGGCCAGTATTGTCCTTTGTTTGGGTTTGTCTGATATTTCATCATGTTTATATTTAAGTTGCATTTTCTTCACAAAAATACCACAGAAGTGGATCTGTGCTTTCTTCAGTTCATCATGTTAAAGGGAACATGATATCTATATGTCTCATTACTGCTGATGTTAACCGAAAACTTCAGTGAGGTGATATTCACCAGATTTCTTCACTGTAAAGTTAGTTTTTTCTTCATAAAGTATTTTGTGAGGAGACACTTTGATAATATCAAATATCCTGTTTCTCATTATACTTTTACCACAAATTTTGGCATCCACTGATGATTCTTTCCTGCAAAAATTATTATCATGACATATGCCAAAAAATGGTGTTCTACTTCCATCATTTTTTTATGATGCATTAATTGGAAATGCTACTAATTAAAACGATTCTGGATTTTATTTTCTACTCTCCTGTGGCTTGATGATAACAATTAACAGTACTGTGAAAAAGCTATTTTCAGTTTTAGGTTTTGTTTCCACTCTGTTTTACAGTGGCTGTTAGCATTACTTTGATTTATCTGTGATTAAGGCCACTCGTAGGAAAATAAATTAAGGATATTTCACCTTCTCCCTACCTATCTTTTCTTCTTTGCCTCTAAATCTTTAAATATTTTAAATTATACTTCTTTTATATTTTCTACTTCTTGCACCTTACTCCATCATCTCTCTCAGGCAGAAGATATTAGCCATAATATAAGGACCTTGGATGTAATACCATTTGAAGTAAAACAAACTAATTAACAGAAGAGAAGAAAATAGTATTTTATTTTGGTTTTATTTCCTCAGTCAGAAAATTAACACATTAAGGAAATGAGAGAAAGCTTCTTGATAAGGCAAGAAGTAGCAATAATGTGGTTCTTTTTGCTTCTACAGCATCTAGAAAGACAAGTTGGAAGCGAAATTCAAACAAACTAAGGGACTAGTAGGAAAGGAATTAAGTAAACAAGTTCTAAACAGAGAGTAACTGTTCCCCCAAGGGTTTTAAAACAGAAGAATTTTAACTGGATCTTGAAATAAATGTTTCTGACATTGTTTGAACAAAAGGAGACGCAGCCCTCTGGCTACAGATACAATATTCTCAGGAGACTGGGATGTGTCACTTTGGAATTCCACAAACAAGAGCAAAGCGAGGCTGAGAAGGTTGTAAAGATGAATGTTTTAGACAATTACTAAGGATCAAGGGATAGGAGTAGTTGAAGAATGATTTCAATTAAAAAAAAAAAACGCCCTATAAATTAAGTTTATTTTCCTCTGAAAGATAGTTAAGGAAGTATATTATATTACATGATGGTATTGCAAGAGTCAAATTCCTCTCAAAGGAGAAAACAAACATTTTAAAAAGTATACTTTCTGCGCTGTCGTTTTACCATGGGTAGATGATAGGAAACATTTATTTTGTAATCTCTCTGATAAGGCTAAATAGCCCAATAAACTGAGTCACAACCGAAACCTTGGTCCCATCCTTAACCTTTACATACCTCTGGTCCTTCATCTGCACAATCTAAACAGCAGACGACTTGCACATTAACTAGTCTATGTACAAAGTGCTCCAGGCTACCAAGATAAAGCTTCATTCCAATCACAGGGATGGTGGCAAACAGGAAGTCACTGCTAATGTCTTTCGCTGTTCAAGTGTCCTTGAGCCCAGTAGACTAGCTCTGACTCATCCTATTAAAGAAACCAGGGAACAACACAAGAAAGAAAGGGAGGCTTTGTATCGTGCTGTTAAACCACTGTGCATTTTAAATCAGTGTTCCAGAACACTATATCCTACTTCTTAAATATTCCGTCATGCACTAGTTTAACAATAACTCTCACATTATTCCTCCTTCAACATGCTGAGACTTCTTATCCAGACGGAACAGTTTTATGATTAAGAGAGTACTGGTAAGCCCTGAGCAAACAAGTTTACACTCCAAAAAAAGACTGTTTGAGACTTTGGTCATCAAACTTAACAATAGTGCCTACTACATGCAGTTATTTTTCTGAGTTTTTATTCCGTGCAAATTATCTTACGTAATCTTTAAAAAAAAATTAAGTAGGCATAATTGAGATTCCATTTTTATGAAAAATAAAAGCGAGGCACAAAAGTTAAGCAACTTGTGTCAGGTTATATAGTTGGTATGGAAACCAGGATGTAGATCATTAGGTATAACATAATTTAATTAACCCTAGTAGATTACTGCCAATTTCCATTTGATATAATTTTTTATTAATAAGTTAGACATTTTTCTCTACCATCGATAAGCCTCATTTATGATAGAAAACACATGTGCTCGATTCAGTTTCTTTAAATATTTGTCACTGGATCACTTATATTCATAGTAAGGTAGGTACCATTGTAAAATCCAGTCTAAAGTCATTTTTGAAAGGAAAAAGAAAAATGCTATTTAATAAATAACAAAACCCCCAAAAATATGAGATGGGGTTAGGTCTGAATGGAGAGGAAGAGGGCAGGAGACAGATGGTGGTGTACTGCTGCCCAGAAGGAGGTTAGCGATGATGATAAGACACGGTTATTAGAGGTGATAACTACAGTGACAGTGAGCTGGACTGATAAACTACAATATTTGCGCATTATGTTCTTTTTGCTTTGTACTCATGACTTGTTCTGCAGTGATACATGATTTCAAAATATCTTTTTTTCTAATTATATTATTACTACATGTTCAATGAAAAAAATTAGATACGTGACACCACGCATAGGCACACACCCACAAAGTCTGTCAGTGATAACCTCAACACACAGACCCAGAATAGCCAACTTCTATGTATTCTGTCTATCTCAATGGTCATTGGATTTATGTACTTGGAGCCCCAGAGATAAAATCTGGGGTAAACTTTTGTACATTGGAGTTATTCGTTCCCAGTCAATAACTAAAGCTATCTTAAAAGAGATATCTACTGAGAAAAAAGGGAAACAAGACCAAGTCTTGAGGAATTCCATCTTCTACAGACTGGTAGAGAAATATGAGTTGGTGAAAGAAAGTGAGAGTGAGAAGACTGGAAGAGTGTGGTTTCAAAAATAAACCAAAAGATTTCTGGCTCTACCAACAGCTACGTGTGAGACACTGGGCAACAAACTTAATCTTTCTAATCATTAATTTTCTCATCTACGTCTCCTCCACAGAGTTGTGGTGAGGACTTGAATGATGTAACGCTGTAAAGCCTTTAGCTCTGGGCTTTTCTCTGGTAAACAATGCCTCTGTGCCTGTTACCACCATCATCATCCTTGTCGTCATCGTCGTCGTCGTCATTGTCGTCGTCATCATCATCATCATCATCATGCTGTTATCTTTACCACCATCTGTGTCATCAGCAGTACTTTTAGTGTGTGATGCAGCACTAGAGCTGTGGTTGCAGCGCTCTCATAGCTCTGCAGCAACTCCTAGAGTAAGAATACCTTTCGCTGCTTGGGCCCTTTGCTCACTGTGTCCTTTTTCAGATGATGGGAATTTCTTGCAAGAGAATATGCAGGTATCAGTTATAGCTCAGCATCGTTTTGTTTGTTTGTTTGTTTTTTCTTCTTTTACACAGAGATGAGGGGAGGCCAGTAAGGAAGGTGATACAGATTATAAAACACACACAAATAAATCAGATACTAAAATGTCCCTTTGTGAAAACGATATAGCTATAAGGCAAACTGAGAGAAAATTTATCAGAATTTCAGGTTCAGAAAGATCTGAAAAAATATAGTTTTGCTTCTGAAAAAGTTTAGAATTATCTGAATTATTATTGAAATTAATAATCATTCGTAGGTACTTATAAATGCCTAAGAATAAGTAGTTTGACTGCTTAACTTTCTCTTCATTCTTTTATGGTTAGATGAACTACTGAAAATATTTAAAAACGAGATTTCGCTGAGAGAATAATTATTATTTCTCATTCAACATTTGGTTTTAGTACAAATAAAGCACCAATGAGGAAATAAAATTATGGATTCATATAACAATAAAAGTTATGTTTTTCTTCATGTATATCTCTATCATTAAGAGATAACCTTGATCAAAATATAAATTTTTTTAATGTGATTTTAATTTTTTAAAAAATAGAATGGTTCAGCCTTTAGCAGTAAAGTATAAAAGATTTTAACTATTCTTTAAAAAAAAAATTTATGAGTTTATTTGAGCCAAACTGACAACATATGCCAGAGCCAGATCTCAAATGCTCCCTTAACTACTCTTAAAAGCTAAAATTTCTGATTATAGGCAAAATGTTGTTTGAAATTGAGTTGTTAATTTCTCCTAACAATAATTAACATTCTCTCTAAGTAATCTCAAAATTGTTTCTGCGGATAACATATACCTTTTTGTCATATTCATTTGTCGCTGTATAATTGAAAAGTTAATCTTCCTAATTATTTTACATGCAGTGAATAGTAAGTTGATTACTTACAAATGCAATGAACTGCTGATTCCTTATCAGACTTTCTTAATGAAATCCAGGTGGGAGTGGATCTTTTAATATATGTTATTATGCATAGCATTTTCCACAAGAGAGTTTTTCAACAGAAAAAATAGTACTTATATATTTTACCAGTTGGCTTTTATGTATTATAAGTAATAAAAAGTAAGAGAAAACTTCTTGCGGTATGTATAAACTCAAACCTATTAAAATAGCCATCTGCCCAAGTCAAGGCTCTGTATACAATAATATAAAGACAAGAGGTCTACTACATATCACTTCTAACCTTGTCTTCAAACTGCAATTTGTCATATGCATTTCTACTCCAAAAAATAGTAGGATTTGGAAAACTTCAGCACCAAATAAAAATACTATGAAGACCAGAGAGCTGTCTTTACCTTCCTCTTTGCAGGTAACTCATTCATTCGATTTTATGCTTTGAAAAGTATAAAGGTAAACTGCATAAAACAATTCATGTCGAATTAGATTTGGATGAGACAACATAAAACAGAGGGTAAAATTTTTCTTTAAAGGTCAGATTTCTGCATTACTATTGCTTCATAAGTGTTCTTGATTTCTTGCTTCGCTCTTAAAAAAAAAACCTGAAACTCATACTGAAGCAAGGTGGCTGTGATTTATGCAAAAAAGATGACAGCAAAGAAATTAACAAATAAAAGTCCTTGGCTCTAAATCAAAAGCGAGGCAAGTTACATTTACATTACATAAGTGCATGTATACATTTCAAGTTTATATAAAATTTATAAAACACGCATGGATACATTTTTTATGCTTCCCACTTTAACTGGCTTTTTAAATTAACTGATGACTTTTCTAGTCTGATAGTATTAAATAAGACAGTCAATAAAATTCATTGCTGGCAAAATTGAAGTGAGGCAGACAGCCTCATACATTATGAAAAATTATAAATTGGTGAAAGTTTTATAGAAAACAAGGTGACTTTAAAAATTTAGTGTTTTGATCACTTTTATGAATCTCTCCTAAGGAAAGTATTCTTTAAAATTTAGAAAAAGGCCTTTATGTAACAGTTTAAAATCAATTATGTATATAACATAACAAACTATTGGAATCAATGATGGTGTTGATGGTCACATGCACAGTGATATATCCATATGATAAAATTGTATGTAGCCATGGAAATAAACTAAACATTTAAAAACAGAAAAAATGTCCTAAAATGATGATAAGTGTACAACAGAGGGAATACAGTCAATAATATTATAATAACTGGTATGGTGTCATGTTGGTACTAGACATATCAGGGTAATCACTTCATAAGTTAATAAACATCTAGTCACTATATTAAATACCTGAAACTAATATAATATTACATATATCAACTGTAATTGAAAAAAAATTAAAAATTGGAAGTAATAGGGTATGTTACCAATCTGCATATAGAAAATTATTCTAACAAACAAAAATAAGTGGGAGAAACTACATCAAAATGTATTGTGAATGTCAGATGAATTTCTTTTACTTCTTATAAGCTTTCCAAATTTTATAAGTATATATTTTGAATTAGCAAGAAATAAAAATTTTAAAACTATTTCATAATAAAATTTTCTGAAAAACCAGATTTATAACTTTACATAAACGAATAATTACTTTTTTTTCTTGATCTTAAAATTTTTCTCAATTTGGGAAAAAACTGCATTGAGACGTATGAGAGTGAGGCAGGTTTTCTGAAAAATAATTCTTATTCTCTATGGGACCTTGTCTCTGTAAACATAATTAAAATGTTCTAGAATAGAAAAAAATGTATGTCAAAATTTTGTTCCAGGGACACATGATAAAGATTAAGGACAGAGAAAGTAATTAAGAGGTATTCCAAGACAAATATATTTTCAATAATAAATATCTCAGCTTTCTCTTTCATAAAAATTAGGGATTTTGATGGATGACCTTTATGCTCTTTCAGTTCCAACAGATTATGCTTCCAGGGTATTATTTCCAAAAATATTAATCTGTTCCCAAATTTACCTTTGCACAAATAATCTCTCTCGATTTCTTGCTATGGGATAGAGGAAGGTAAAAATTTCCTTGCCTTATATATCTTATCTCATATATGCCTATATATCTCAGTTGCACAAAAATTTCCTCTGTGGTCCACAGTCCACTTCCAAATTGCTTGGTCTCAGCTTTCAGAGACTCTTACGTCTACAGGAAGTGGAATTATTCTTTACGAATCACTTGTTTAAGCTTTGAGAAACTATCCTTTTGACTTCAAACCGCATAATTTGATTCTTGCTGTTTTATTTTGTTTTGTTTTCCTTCAGACATTGGAGTATATTTCCCTCGTTTAAATTGCTTTGCATTCCGGTCATTAATTGGTGAATTGACTCAACATGTGTTTCATATAAAGTTGCCAGCTTCCTCGGGTGTTATATGACAGCCTCCTTGAAAGCTGAAGACAAGGTGCTTGCACTTTGTCTAAAAAAAAAGACATAATTTTAACTAACGTAAATTTACAGTAGCCAAGGTTACAGCATAATAGAGAACTCTGCAATTCCAGGATGGAAGAACAGTCATAAAGGACAACTTGCAAGGGTAAAATATATTAATGTCAGTAACAGGATGTGAGAACATGCCATATACACATCTGGGAAGCTTCAGGAGTAAGAGAAGGAAAAGACCAGGAAACAGAAGCTGATTAAATATTGCATTGCTCTCAATAGGCAAATCAAATTAAAAACAATCTTGAAGTCTTGAGTAAAGTAAATAGAATCACACTCTATAAAGTAAGAAGTGATTCTGTAGCCGAGAGAAGCTTCCTGTAGCTGCGTAAGTTTTATGTGAGGTCCCTGAATCCTCTTTAACAAATGTTTCCTTCTGGACTGTTTTCAAGGTCTTTTTATTTTATTTTATTTTATTTTATTTTATAATCCTTGGTTGACCTCACAGATGTTTTATATTATATTAGGTTATTTTATTTTATTTTATTTTATTTTATTTTATTTTATATTTTATTATTTTATTTTATTTTTTAAATCAGCACATAGACCCAAAAGATAGGATTTATAGGGAGAGATACGAATAGAGGATAGGGTTATAATAAACTTAGATGTACCTAAAAATGAAGTGCTTTTACCTCTTTTCATCTATTCTTTTTTTTTTTAATTCTTTAGTAAAAGAATGAAAGCATGGAAAAGAGAATAGAATTGAATATATGCACGAGGAGATAAATCGAAGATGAAAAATTAAAGAAGTAAATGAGAGACATGATGTTTTTCTTATAAATTCAAGGAAATATTTGCATAAATATTTACAAAAGTAACTTTCATATCCTGGTTTGTTCAAGATGCTTCACCTCCAATCAAGAAGAAACAATTTAAAGAGTTTCATTATAAGACATAACGATTTTTTTGCAATATATTTGGAAGTGCTTAAATGATTGTTGATGGTAATGATAAAGTCTGCAACCCTGAATTAACATACCCCACATATTAAGTTGCTTCAGCAAGTGTGATGGTGCTTTAGAGTAAGTAAAGAACTATGATAGTCTTATATAACTATGATAGGGGGACACTTTCATCTTTACATGAATTTGAAAATTTTGACTATTATATGAGTCTAGACACTTTAATTGCCGAAGTGAAATTCTGGGGAAAACCAAAGAAATTTTTATATCCTGAAAATGACCAGAAAATTCATGGGACTTTTGTGTTTTATCCAAGGAGAAAGAAAAACTAGAAGAGGTTTGAACAGGTAGTAAGAGATAATAATTAAATTTTCTAATATTCTATGAGACCTTTGTTCAATGTAAATTTCAAAGCAAATTAATCATTTCCTATTTTGTAAATGTAATACAGTAACAATGAATGTCAATAATAAACAATCAAACACAAACACTGAAGTTAACAAAGATTCTCCAATAGAGTTTGAAAGAATTCTAAGGCCAGGGATGAGTACTGGGGGCTTGTGGTCCAGCAGAGACCACAGCAGAGGGAGCAGCGCATCCTGGCAACACTTCTGAAAGTGTTCCTATGGCAGAATCTGTGCTAAGTGGGAAAAATGCAAGGAGAATAGTTACTCTCAAATTGTTGTAAAAAAAGGCTATTTCCAGGTAAAAAGTAAAGATGCTATTGTGATTGTCTTTTGGTTATCATATGAAACATTTAAAATTATTCCCTTTGGCAAAAATGAGAAGTTGCTGACTACAAATGTGGCTGTCACCATCTTCCTCATGAAAAATTCCCCAGAAACCATTAAATAGTCAAGAGAACTTATGGCTAAATCTAAACTTCTTCAACAAAGCCTTTATATTGGCATGACAGATTTGGAATTTCAGCCAGAATCAATTTCAACATTCATTATTAGGAAAGCATACAATTTTCACTGTGAGTACAAAAAGATAGAAAAATCATTAGTTAGGTAAAAAGATGCTTTGTGTTTAAAATATAATTTCCTTTAAAGCATGAGAATATGTCAAAGGAGAGAGAGAGAGAAAAGAGAAAGAGACAGAGACAGAAACAGAGACAGACAGAAGTGAATGTTACTTCTTAAAATATTATGGAAAGATGTGAAATCTAAGACTTAGACATGACTGACTTCATAAAATATAAACAAAAAGATTAATGAATAAAATCTGTCATGGGAGCAATGATAACTGACTGGATACTGCAGAAATTTATGTTAATAAATTAGAAAATCTGAAAATGTTCCAATAGGATGCAGATTGCACTCTAATAATTTGAGGAGGGTATGTTTTCCAAAGGATTATTTAACAAAGTGTGGGAATAGGTGAATTCCAAAGCACAGAGTATTCACCTGGGGCTTAGAGGCAGCCACAGTCCCACTAAACTTGAAAGGACATGTATAGTCATCCTTCTACTCACTCTCCTCCTGACTCCCTCATATGTCCCACCTACTAAGCATATACGTACAAACTATAAGAGCCCAATTTATAATCGTGTTTCTTTTCAATAATCAACCAGGAAGATTCTGGATCAATGGAATCAGAAGGTTGTGTGAAGTAAACGGTTCTGTGGCGCCCCACCACCCCTCAAACTACACTGAGCACATCACGACTCTGTCCATTTTGCAAACAACTCTGAGTAAATCCACACTGACACGTCTATTATAAAACGATGTTCTCCTGGAACTACACTAAGGAGAGGGAGAGTGTTAAAGTTCTAGCTCTTGTTGGTAATTCTGATGAATGCCATAGTATCAACTGTTAGAATGCTGTTCACTCTAAGCCAACATAGTCTTTCTTACAAGTAGCAAATTGAAAGACTGTGCCAATGAGAGACCAGTTTGGAGGGACATAGAGAGGGTACCAGTGTTCGGATTCAAGAACTGAGGATGCCAGGAGTTCCACTATGAAATTCTCCTAATATCTAACTAGTTTGAACGATGGACCATTTTTCCAGGTCAGTTTAAATTATTTTGTCAAACCTATAACAAATTCCTTTTCACTCCAAATCATACAATTAGTGGTAGAGAAAAAAAAAAAATGGAAGCATTTTAAGTCAAAATATTTAGGGGATTTAGAAAATGCAATATGTAAATATGTCTAAAAAGTACAATAAAGATTTTGAAGAGCAGGTAAAATAAGAGAACAAAGTTATTTTAAAAAGTGGAGAGAGATTTCTATAACTCTTTAATTTCTAATCTGTGTAACTGATCCAGATGTACTTTTTATCAGATATGGCCTTTTATTTCTACTTTCCTCTCTAAAATATCTGCCTCAAATGTCATTCCTTCTGGGGAGCTATCCTCACTACTCTTCATGCCACCTCCAATAGCAGAATTAACTGTTTTTACTTTTGTATTCCTTACGATTTCCAACTTCTTCTTTCGTGTTCTCGTTTAACCATCTTTAAGCACTTTCTTGTGGTCAGTATAAGTTGAGGATACACAAAGAAATGTTACAACCCCTCATTTAAAATTTTCATCTTGTGGGAAGACAAACACATAATAAAACTAATTTGATTGGTACTCCGATAGGTAACAAGATGCTTTGACAGTTCTCCCCTTCTAACCTGACTTTGGAAAGAGGAACAAAGCTGCTAATTAAAGTTACATCTAAGTGGAGTTTCAAAGAATGAGTTAGAATGAGTCTCATTATGAATGATGGTAAAGAGCATTTATATGTGTTTTGACAGTATATTTTTCTCATGGGTCGATGTGCCTGTTACCTGGCTTAGTTATGAAGTCTTTGCATTCATGTTTGTTTTTTATTTTGTCCTAGTACATCACCCAATGTTCTCCATCCAAGAAGTATTTAATCAATTTTGTTTGAATAAATAAATCAATAGCAGAAGTAACAGCAATAATGGTTGAGGATGAGACATGACAATATATTAATGAAATAAGGGATTTATTTAATAAAGGATAAGTTGATTTGGCTTGTATGGTATTATGCACAAGTCAGCCATTTTTAATTCCACTTAAATGAAGACAGGTTTATATGGAGGGAATAAAAAGCATTTAAATCTGCAAGAAATTTCATTATATATCAAGTCAGATCTGGTGACCTATGATGAAAATATGGAGATTTTTTCCAGTAATAAGACTATATTTCTCCTTGCTGGATGATCTAGTAAGGTCACTCTAGCATTCAACAAAGTCATTCTAAGATTAATCAGTATATGACATATGCATATTGAAGATGAGAGTATGGGGATATTCAAGATCTTTGAATTTATAGTTAAACTGAAATATGACTCAAAAATGATCTTTTCAAAACTAGATTGCTAATAAACATTTATCAGAAATCAATTACATCGAATCTCAGCTTTTTGTTTTAATTTTCGCAAAAGATAAGTAAGGTTTATATTTTACATTTTGTCCATTTTTAACAAAAAACAGAAATCTCATTAATTGCTTTGGGGAAATTATTTTCAGTCAGTTATAGGAATACAGACAACAGTATACCTCAATTTTGAAACATTATGTCACTGAATAAAGTGAAATTACATAAGGAGTTGTAATGTGTGAAAAAACAACAGTAAATTAATAATATTATTATCATTAGTCCTAAAGGCATCAGGTTAGTTTATTATTGATCATTGACTATGAATTCCTAGAAGTGAAAAAGTAACTTAAAGCTCACATGCACCAAAGGTAACAGTAGTATCACCATTCTATAAAACAAACAAACAACAAAAAATTAAATGTGTCTGTGTATGTGTGTGTGTGTATATGTATATGTTTTAAAAGTTCTAAACTTGTACTAGAAGTACTAGCCTAAACAAATACACAAGAAAAAGAAATAGAAGACACTCAAATTGGAAAGAATGAAAATAAAGTTATCTCTATTCAGATGACATGAGTTTATATGCAGAAAACCCTAGCGACTCTACAAAAAAACTTAGAACTAATAAACATATTCGACAAAGTTGCAGAATACAATTAATCAACAAAGATCAATTGCATTTCTATAAACTAACAATGAACAACCTGAAAAAGAAATTAAGAAAACCACCACATTTACAATAGCATCTAAAAGAATAAAATACTTACAAATAAACAAGAAAGTGCAAGACTTGTACACTGAAAACTACAAAACATTGTTGAAAGAAATTAAAGAAGACAAATGAAAAAGCATCTGTGTTTATAGGCTGGAGATTTAATATTACTAAAAATTCTCTTTATAGTCGTGAGCCACATAAAGACATTTCGGTCACCGAGGAACCACATTATACGACTGTGGTATAACACACAGCCTAGGTGTGTAGTAGGCCACACCATCTGGGTTTGTGTAAGTGCACTCTGTGACGTTGGCACAACAACGAAATAGACTAACAACACATTTCTCAGAACATATTCTTGTCATTCAGTGGAGCATGATTGCATTTGAACTATATTTAAACCAACTAGATATGTAAAAATTTGAGTTTGGCACTAGAGAGCTTTTAAGCTAATAGGTCCTAACCTTCTGTGAAGTAAATAGCATAGGACAATATATAAGAGGTCATTTTTAACTCATCTATGTAACAAATATGTTACAAAGTATGCTGAAACAATAGAGAACAGGAATATAAATCAGTTAGAGGAATTCAACATTTTAGGAAAATAATTGTTTTTCCCAAGTGCTTTTAAATGAAGTCATGTTATCTTCAAAGGAAGAAAATTATGTTATTTGGTCAATATCTGGAAACATTACATAAAAAATACTTT
This sequence comes from Pteropus alecto, assembly GCF_000325575.1. NCBI lineage: Eukaryota > Metazoa > Chordata > Mammalia > Chiroptera > Pteropodidae > Pteropus > Pteropus alecto. Next base: position 3,373,580 of record NW_006439757.1, read on the forward strand.
ATGTTTATGATAGTGTGAGTAGTCTATCTTTATGGCCTATGTGTTTATTTGCTTGATTGTATTAAAGCCAAATATTTTTTTATCATCATTTTAAGATTTTTGAAAAACATTTAGAAAATGGGACTATGGATTGTGGAAAAGAATTAGTTTAGGACTTATTTTAAAACTCTGTTTTTAAGTAGGATAACTATACTTGAATTAACTCACTCTTTAAGGTCTCTTTAATAAGACTTTTAATCTGTCATGAAATCAAAACACCTCTGGTTTGTAATGTGTAATTTAATATATATGTAAATTTATTCTTAATGATCAACTCAATACATTTTAAAAATATACTGTGTTTTTTATGTAGTGAAGTAATTTTCATTAAGTAGCTTATTTTTTTTACCTTTATTTACTTTTTTTGCTAGTCCCTGAACTCAATTCCATTAATTATAAGCTACAAATATGCATTTGTTTCTAGGCATAAATTTTATTGTGTTGTAGGTGTTGAGATGGTGAAGAACAAGGGTACTGATGTTTACTACATTTATGGATATATAAGACATTTATTATATACTAATATTTAAGAGCCATATTAAAATATTATTGTTATAGAGTCTTTCTTAATAATAATAATGTCATCCTATCTGGGCTATCCATCAAAATACAGTGGAAGCCATTAGGTTACATTCTGTAACTGATAATATTATAGTTTCAAATATACAGAAAAAGGAACCCTATTGCCTTACCATAAACACAGATATACATTAGAAACAAATGAGAGGAAATATTTCAAATATAAATTAAGAACACCCATATGTTGATATAGTGGAAGGAATAATCCTATCTAACAAAATGCCTTGAGTCCTTCTAAAGTCTTATTTAGCACATCCCATCATTTCTAATAAGTATTTAGAACACTGAATCATGGAGACAGCTGAAATTAGAGAATTCTGAAACCTAAAGCAAAAGCAGTTAACCCCAATCAAGTCTCAATAATTAATATCAGTAGTTGGCAGCTGAGCCTGGATGTCATCATATATTATAGATGAGGCTACAGTGAATTAGATGTCATAGCTGGTGAGATTATTTTCCCCATGGTTGGGAAACATATTTCATACCTCATTTTACCACCAGGTGTGTGGCTTTCACCACCACAGCAATTGGGCCACAGTTGGGATTCACATATTAGTATAAACATGAGTCTGGAGTAGTTGGCAATGTAAACTCTATCCATTCCAAAGTGAAATTCCAAACCTAATTGAGCTCCGATGGTTGTCAGCAGCTTTCATGATCAAGTTTAAAATTCTCTCTTCTGCCTAAGGGTCCTATCTTTGGTCTGGCTCCTCTCTTTCTCCAGGATTAATCAGGCACATATTCTCAGCCTTATAGCTTTGCTCATCTCTTGGCAATCTTCAGTTTTAAACTTAAGACTTCAGGAGGTCATGCTTTCTGTTGTTGGGCTTTTATTTGGAAGACCTTTTAAAATTGATTGTGAAACTACCTTGGATGTTAGGTTATCTGTAGAAAATTTAGCTGACACCGAAGACCTAGATATATGCAGGTTGAAACCCTGAATTCTGCACATCATTTGAAGTGGCTGAATTTATTTTTCCAGTTTCAGTATGGACCACTTTACTACATTTTTCATTTTTACTTTCACCTTTTGCTCATAAAAATTTTGAGAACTAATTGAGGTAACCATATAACTTACATATTCTATTATCTTCTTTCTTTATAATGATTTTCGTTGTTGGTGGTATTTTTTTGTTTTTCTTTTTTTTTCAAAAAAATTTTTTAAGTCTTATCAGTACTGAGGACAAGATATATCAGTTGTAAAAACTAAACATTTAACCAAATATGAAGTCAGTCTGGTTATAGAAGCCTTTTAACTGACCCTTAGTCTGCATTTAAAGTGTGATTCAAAAGAAATGTTTAAATTTAAAGCAAATACATAAACAACTTTTCAAGGTCTCTAACATCTGGATAACATATCCAGTGATTGGATTAAAAATGTTTGCTTTAGAGGAGAAAAGGTGAAGTTCCAGCTTTGAATGCACAAGGAATTAGGGGTAATTAAGAAGACAGAGCTGGCTTACAGTTTGTTTCCGAGGTGTACCATTCTCTCACCCCTTTGGTCTTCTCTGTTTCTCCCAACTGTCTCACTCTCACATCCCCTCATTCTCCAACCACAGCCACGGCAGCAGCAGATTCAAGCTCAGGAGGGCAGAGAAAGTCACACAGACCTAGACTTTTCTAAGAGACTGGTTCTCCCTGACCCAACATAAACACTCGGGATCCATGAGGCATGAAAGTTAATATGTTTTTTTAATATCTAAAAACTTTAAAATGCAGTGTTAGAAAACTGCATTTTCTCCTTTTTTGTTTAATATATTAAAATATATTTAATTCTATCTATATTCTTTCTGTAACATACATAAAGTATGAGTAAAGTACATTGAATATATTTGTAATAGGCTAGAAACACATAAATTTTACTCTGCTTTGTTATAATATTGAAACATAAGTGTACATTTAAGCTATAAGGAAATTATATACTCAGAATAAAAACAATTTGTATTTTAAACACATAAATGTTAAATATGAGAGCATATGTAAACAGCTAGATTTCAATTATTTTAGCATTCCTTTATGGATAGTTCAGGATCAAATTAACAAAGCCCCTACTAGGCACAGACTGTTTTGAGCTCTGTGTAGACAAGGAAAATCAAGCAATATGGTTCTCATTCTCAAGATGTTTACCTGGAAGATGAACAGGTAGAAATTTAAATGACAGAAAATATTTAAGTGAGTTCAAGAAAAACATGATGTTACTTGACACCACAATGATTCATTGACAAATATACTGCACAGAAAGTAATTCAATTGATGTTCAGAAGGTCAGAGGTGCATAAGGGTTTACAGTGAATGAAGGTGTGGTGGAGGTAGGTGTTGACCAGTCTTGCAGGTCTGAAGATTTATACAGACAGCCAGAAAGGGGAGAAAATGTTAGAAAATGCTAGTAATCCAACATCCCATCTCTGTCAGCAGAACGTTTTGTTGTGCCTTAAACAGAAAAGGTATTTCAAATGACCAAATCTTCAAAGTCTGAATTTGATTTCATTACAGTAGAATTCCTTAAGAAAAAAAAAATTAATATACATATTTTAAATCCAAAAACCCTCAATGCAAAGCTAGCATTTTACTAACCAGAGGGCTTGAAAAATTCTTCTAACCCTGATTGACCTTCAGTTTCTATAATTGTAAAATAGAGATACTAACATGAGTACCAGAGATGACTCGATGCTGTGCTGAGGCTCCAGTGTGATGTTAGAAATAAACATGCATTTGAGTTATAAACACAGTGAAATGTTACGAACTACTTTTAAGCACAATATCCCTACCCTTTGTGCAGTGAATTGTTATGTGTCACGATATGCAAAGATTGATATGTAAATATTGAAATCTTTTCTTTATTTTTGCTAACACTATTCAATCCATTTCAAACAGTGAAGGGATTTTTGTCTACAAGTTTTACATAAATTGCATTTTATAATGTTGACTTTTTGAAAAAGGCAAAGAAGAGAATAAGTGAGCATTCTGCTATTGATATGTCCAGCCACAGGGTGTCATTCTAGTAGTACAGATTAGCCTGTCTAGAAGCAATACTCTGGCGGCAGATACCAAGTACCCTATCATATTCAGTATATTGCATAAATAGGAAAAAACTCCCAACTCTTATTTAAATTTAATACTTAATTATTATACTCGGCAAAGTACAACATTAGATATTTTTCTAGATCTACTTTGTAATTTTAAACTATTTTATGTTTAGAATAATGAAGATTACAAACTAAAATTTCTTGAGTTGATTCACCTTAGCGAATTGCATCAGTCATTGTTTATCCTGGGAATATAGTAAGAAAAATATACAACAGTTACTGATCTCTTATATTCAGAGAGAAGCATGAGGAAAAGCAAGAAATTTGGCTAAGAACTATATTTATAGAATAATTTTTCCCTTTAAAAATTTGTTTCCAATTATTTTATCAAACTATTAGACTTTGTCGCACCAGTTCACAATTTAAGTAAAATCCACATATGGTTGATGTAGGTAATTAAGGCTGCATTTATAAACTCTTTCAGTTTAGTTAACACAGACTGAAATTACAGTCTTACCCAAATCAGTTTAAACTTGGTACCAAGTAGTGCATTTTGCCTTCTCCCTTATTTGGTGCAACTCATTCATCAGAAAAAAAGGTAGCTTTAACCATTTGGGGGAAATAGGATGAAAATGGCTTAAAAAACACTGTGATGATTAAAACAATGACAGGTGAAGGTTAATAAGAGGTAATATTAGCCTGATACATTTAATCTCCCTTCTTCTGGTCACTAGTAATTTTGGGAGACTTAGTCTCTATCAGAAACTTAAAATGGAAACTCCCTCATGTCTACTTATATTGCTAACCGAGCTGATTACATTACGAGATGAAAACATAAATGTTTTATTCACTCATTCAGCAAGATTTTTGAAATACTCTGCCACAATGGAGAGAAAGCCAGACATAATTCTTGCACTCATTCTGTTAGTCTTTAGTGGGTAAGAGAGACATGAATCAAATAACCACACAAGACATAACGTTCCAACGTGGTCAGTGCTAAGAAAGAGAAGTACACCACAGTGCTACGATTGCTCATGTAACTGGGGATTTTACCTAGTTGTAGAGATCAGAAAAGGATATCCTGAGTAAGCCGAGGCAGAATAGGATATAATCAATGAGTAATAGTTAAAAGGCAAACAGAGGTCAGGTTGAGGCCCTGTCAGGAAGGCGGTGTGGTGAGCTCCAGGACGAAGGAAGTTTGGGTCACTATGCACTGATGGTGCAGAAAATCGGTGGCAGAAGAAAGCTAGGGTGGTAGTCAGTAAGTCATGTCAAGGATTTGGTCATTCATCTCTGGTGTTCATCTTAAGAGCAAGAGGAGGCCAATGAAAGATTGTAAGCAAGAACAAAGGTGAGAGATGGGAAGAGGTGAATATTCCAGAATCAGATTTGTACTTTGAGAAAGATTATTCTGACTTTAGAATGCAAAAGTGGTTCGAGGGAAACTAGTTCAGAGCTAAATGGTGAGAGCTTAGATTAGAGAAGTAAAAGTTAAACATTGAAAAAAGAGGGTGTACTCGATATGGAAAGAAATCCCTTTTCTGTTTACAGATTTCCTGTGAGATAGACTTTTAATTTCAGTGAGGTACCATCCTATATCCCATAAAAGAAGTTGGTTCATGGTCCTAATCCTTCAATCACCACCCCAAGGAGAGTACAATGAGATTTCCTGATATTATGATCTTGTATTTTAATGACTCAAGAATATGTTTAGATATGTATCACCATGTACTCCTTCAAAAACTATTATACCATTTTTGACTTTCCACATCCTTGATGACTTTGAATACTGTCGATCTTTTTTATTTTTGCTTATAAAATTTGGTTTAAAAAAATCTCTCATTGTGTTACATTTCTTCAATTATTAAGGCAATTAAACATATTTTCACATATTTATTAGCTATTTCCATGAATTGCCTATTTGCTTCATTTGTTCAGTGCTTCTGTAGTGTTTGTCTTTTTCTAAAAGATTTGTAAGTGCTCTAATCTTTATGTATTTTGCAATTCATCTACCTGTTTGTTTAATAAGAACAAATTAAGGATTTCTGCTCAAAAGGTACTCTTACAGCTTCTGCTTCCTCGAAATTGTCCATTTCTTTCTATCTTTAGGAAGCTCATGGCCAATTAGGACCAATTTTCACCTCTCTGTAAGGTTGTCAAATTTAGCAAATAAAATCATAGGGCACATAGTTAAATTTGAATTTCAGATAAGCAACATACACTTTTTAGTATGAGCATGTTGCATGCGACTATTCGGATATACAATACTAAGAAATGATATATTATTTATCTGAAATTCAAATTTAACTGACTATTCTGCATTTTTTTTCTGGCAACCTTATCAACATTTCAGTTTCACTTGTCATTGTAAGCTGCCTGATTCGCTCTATGTTTGTCCATGCAAATTCTAAAGAACAAAAAAAATATTACCCTAGACAATCTTAATTTGGATAGAGAACATTTGTAAGGTTAGCTTAAAAGCTGTAGGCCTTCAAATGAATTGACTGCCATTGAGTGAGTTGCCTATGAGAGCTCTGAGGAAGAGAGGAGCAGGAAAGGATCACTTTCACCAACAGAATGAGGAGTTTCTCACAGAAAAAATGAGAAAAATTACAGGCCCCATGATTATTAAGTTTAAAAAGAAATCGCTCTCCTATTTGAAATTTCTTTGATAAATCTATAAGAATAGTTTTAAAATATTTATTATTTTTATTTTTATTTTCTTGAGTTTTAAAGTACGATTATATTATTTAATAAAGGTACTGTTTTTTCATGTATTTGATGTTTGAGAAAAATCAAGCATAGCTATGGTAGGCTGAATAATGCCTCCTGAAGATACCCACCTCCTAATCCTTAGAAACTGAATATGTTACCATGGGTAGCAAAAAGGGTCTTTGCAAAATGTGATTAAGTAAAAGATCTTGAGATGGGAAGATTATCTTGCATTATCCACGTGGGCCTAATATGCTCAGAAGGATACCTATAAGAGGGAGGCAAGTAAAATTAGAATCAGAGAAGGTAATGTGATAATGGAAGCAGTGTCAGAGAGAGAGAGAGATTGGATGATGCCATGCTGCTGGCTTTAAAGATGGAGGATGAGGTCATGAGCCAAAGAATACAGAAAGCGGGAAAAGCCAAGGAAGTGATTTTATTTGACAACCTTACAGAGAGATGATAATGGGTCCTAAGTGGCCATGAAGTGGCCATGTTACAAGGAAGTGCCTTCAGAAGGAATGCAGATCTTCTAAAACCTTGATTTTTACCCCATAAGATCCATTTTAGGTTTCTGACCTCCAGAACTGTAAGATTATAAATGAGTGTTCTTTTAAGCCACTAGATTTGTAGTCACCTGTTATAGCAGCAATAGAAATCTAATACAATGACTATGTTCAGATTATTTTTCAGGCTTTCTTAAATTTCAATGCATTTCATTGAATATAAACAAAAGCAAGATAAAATAAAATTTCTATATTATTCATTTTATTACTTATATTATTTCAAACACTATATTTTTGCTTATTTAAAGGCAACCAATGTATGAAAACAGAATGCTGCAAAAGAATAACTCCTAATGCTTTGCGCTCTCTCATTATATATATCAACTGAAATTTGTCAAACCAATAAATTTTATTTCAAAGATGCACTTTTCTATTTTGAGTTTTCACTGTTAAGTATTATCTGAGGGTTAATATTTGTGAAATATTATGAAATTTGGATTATATATTTAGAATATGTACCATAAATTAAAAAAACTCACATTATTCTTCTGAAGATTGATGCATACAGAATAAAGTTTATTAGGTTGAACACATATAAGAATTTTTGAAAACTAAGAGGGAAAAAATTAAAATATTCTATTTTGAAAAGAAAATGCTTAGTTTCTGACATACAAAGACTCACACTCGAATATTTTATTTCAGGAAATTGGTGGATCTTTTTTTCTGTGTTGCATTCATTTACAGTAACATGCTTTAAAAAAGTTTCAGAGAAAAAAATATGTGACTTAACTACACTGTTGTGTTCCTAATAAAACAGAAAAATGACATGTTACAAAGAGCCATAATTATAGGGAGTTTCAAAAGATATATTTGAAAAGGTCTCGTGGATTAGTCTTTAAAATGGTCCAGCTGCTGTTGTCTTCCTTTAATGTTAGGTTGGATATGTTTTCAAGCATAGCACATTTGGTTACCAAGCACATTGTATTTGATCCAATAAGTCCATGTTTATAATATTACATACTTTGGAACTCTGGAATTAAAAAAAAAAAAACTATTTTCTTAACAACAATCTCTTTCTTTAGATTTAAATTTATTTTACTAGATTTCAAGAACTACATATATGGTGTATTTTTTTTTTCCATTCCAGAATATGTTTCTACAACAACTGTTGGAGAGGATGTAGAGGAAAGGGAACCCTCATACACTGTTGGTGAAGATTGCAAATTGGTACAGTCACTATGGAAAATACCCTGGAGGTTCCTCCAAAAATTAAAAATGGATCTATATTTTGACCCAGCAATTGCACTTCTGGATATTTATCCAAAGAAAATCAAAATAATAATTCATAAAGATCTATATACCCCTCAGTTCATGGCAGCACAATTTACAATAACCAAGTTATGGAAGCAACCTAAATACCCGTGAACAAATGACTAGATGAAGAAGTTATGGTTCATATATACAATGGAATATTATTCAGCCATTAAAAAAATGAAATCCTACCATTTGCAGTGACATGGATTATTATGGTTATTATGCTGAGTGAGATAAGTCAGACAGAGTAAGATAAATACCATACGATTTCATTTATACGTGGAATCTAAGAAACAGAAAAGGAACAAACTAATTAAAAACAGACTTGCAAATATAGAGGACAATCTGGTGATGGCCAGAGGGAAGGGAGTTTGGAGGGCTGGGAGAAAGGGGTGAAGGGTTAAAGAAGTACAAATTAGTAGTTTGATAGATGGTCACAGGGATGGGGAGCACGGCATAGGGAATATAGTCAGCAGTAACATAATGGTTAGGCGGAGAGCCAAAGAAGAGAAAGAGAAATCAGGGGGACCATTTCATAAACTACATAAATGTCTAACCAATGTACTGTATACTTTGAAACTAATAATAAAATAAAATGTTTTAAAAAAGAAAATACATATATTGGCTTACTCTAATATTTAAGTAAAATAGGTTTCCATTGCCAAAAAAAAAAAAAAACCCCAAAAACAGAGATGCTTCAGATATTTATTTGGTTAGCAAGTTAGTAAATTTTTTAATAATACTGGTTGATTTCCTATGTGACAAACACTGTGATAACACATACTAATTTTTGCAATGACCTTGTGGAACACATAATCATTATACACATAAGAAAAATGAGGTCAACAGAATTTAACTTGGTCCAAAGGCTGTGATCCTAGCAGATACATATTTCTACGTCAGTTCTCAATAATATTCTGAATTACACTTTGTGAGTACAGTTTAATCATGGTCTTTAAACTGATAAAGGTAACTGTAATATACAGTATCTAAGCTATTAAATCATTTTTAATTAGCAGAATATTATCTACATTAAATAGTAAAATGCCTATACCAGTCAGGTGATGCTAGATTATGCTGTATGACAAATAATCCCCAAAATTTCAGTGAGATTGTTTACGGTTGATTCATATGTAATCTACTTTGGATATGGAAATTTCTCCAGAGCAATTATCCTCTATTTTCTCAGTATTCCAGACTATTCCATATATAATTTTGTGTTTTCTTTACCATAAATACACACATACATACACAGACACACACACATACATATCCCTAAAGTAAATTATATAAGGGCCAAGAAAAAAAATGAAAAACAAGGGGATGGGGAGATTAATATAAAAAGGGATTTAATAATAGTTTTTTACTACTGATAAGGTAAAGGTCAATAAACAATGACAAAAATCTATATGAGCAAAAATAGTACCCATAAATAACTAGAGACCTGTTGCATAAATATCAAACTACTCTTAAGTTAAATAAGGTATTTAAGATAAATAAGCAATATAAAAGGTGATTTTAAAAAGGAACCTACTAGCCTAAGAGGTTGCTACTGATAAAAAATATGAAGGAGAGTAAAAACTGTTTGAGCAGACTCTTAAAGAGTAAAGTTTTGAATACACTGAAATATACTAAAATATACTTAAGCTCGAAAACTAATTTCAGGCAGGATAATCGGGCCTTCAAGAACATGTCCCATAAAGTTGCTTTTGTTTAAGAGATGTAGGCTTGATGGTTTATGCCTGACCCAGTATAATTCTTCATTCCTATATAATTAGCTTTGAGAATGCTGATCTCAATTCTTTTTGTGTTACAACTTTGTTTTTTTTTTCTTTAGATTTAAGCTTAATAGAAATCTGTGGACTGTACAATGTGTTGTTCATATTTACCAGTCTGTCCTACTCCCACATACATACACATAATAGCCCGTCTCAAAAATTATTCAGGAATTTAAAGTTTTAACTCTAGCACTTCCATAGATTTAGGATATCATTCACTCCATTTTCCTTGTCATTTTAATCCTTTTTCTTTTTCTTGAACTTCAAAAACTTAGTTTAAAAATCAAATTAAAAAAAAGAAAATAGTGTTTTATAATTATTTCTTATTTGCAGTCATTCTATTCACCATGAGGTAAAGAGACTCATTTGAACACAGAGAGAAAATTTGCATCAAAGCAGAATGGCTAAGTATAGAGAATGCATATTATACCCTTTATTGAGGTATCTATGTATCAAATTAATAAATAATGCCCCATTCTATCCCCTGCTTAAGTTTTAATGTACATAACCAGTATTTTATAATTTTTTCAAAAACTCTGTTAATGCAGGTATAAATATTAATGTCCAATCATTCAAAATCTTTTGTTAGTATGCCAAAATCTTACTCAGGCACAAGTTTCTGATTGAATAACCAGATATTTCTAATTTTATTTTCTTTAAATTGGAGTAAAAACTTAAGATCCTTTTTAGGAAATATGAGTATATAATCCTTCTATATTTATCACCAATCTTTTCTGGTCTTGTTCACAACTAATTGATGAGCCATGAGATTTGGGGGGGGGTTGTTTTGTTTTATTTTGTTTTGTTTAGCAATTCAGCTATATAGTTAACCAAACTTATAAAATTCTATGTTTTAATTATGTAACCAAAGTTAATTCAATACTATCCTTATTAAGAAAATTTCTTTAAAATCGTATGTAGGTTTTATAATTTTCAAGAGTTATGTAAATAAATGTGTGGTTCTTTATTTGGGCTGATTCACTTACTGTTTCTTTACCTGGAATGTTTTTCCCTCAGATATCCACCAGGTGTTCCCCCTCACTTCCTTCTGGTCTCTGCTGAAATAATAACTGCAGAAGCCTTTCTTGCCTAGCCTGTATAAAATAGGCCCCACATAACTATCTATCTCTTTTCCTATTTATTATTCCTCATAGCACCTAACACCACCTAACATGTTCTATTTTTATTTGTGTATTTTCTATGTTTCTCCTCTCAGACTGGAATCAAAGCTCCATGAGTGTTGGTTTTATAAGCATTTCTTTTTTTTTTTTTTTTTTTTTTGCTACTATATCCCAGTGCCTAGAAAAATCACTGGTTCACAGTAGGTGATCAAAATATCTGTCAAATTTATGCACAAAATAATATCGAGCCCCCATTTCTGCTTAGTAACAGAATAAGTAATCTAGATACTTCCAAGTAAATTCAGAAAAATTCAGTATTTTAACAATCATTTCTGATTTAAACTTAGTCAAATTCTTGAATTTTTTTTCAAGACAGGCACATCATCCTAAGCAATTCTGCACTAGCAACCACTGAGATGGTAAAATTCTACCTGATGCTTGATTTTTGTTCTCTTTTTCCTTTGAAGTTTTTTGCTGATGTCTGAGATCTGCCATGGTCTTTGACTGGCATTGGCTGCCAAGCATTTTGGGTCTGCAGACTATTTCCATGATTAGGAATGGGAAGTATATTAGCAAGCACAGACAACCAAAGAAACCTCAGAGGCACAGGAAGGACAATGCTTTCTTAGGCCATCCCATAAACAGACAAATCATGTTTCCACTTATAATCTGATGCTCCACATCATTGCATAGTAGGTATATGAGGTTGTTCATCTCAGGGTGCTAGGAAGGAAATGGAGCACAAGCCCTATCAATTATTGGATCTGAGAGTTGCTCTCATTTACCATTTTGGAACTTGTGTTAAGATCCCTTCTCAGGAAACCATAATAACCATGATCCAGTCTTTTCCCTTTATGCATTTATCTTCCAGGCCGTGTGTTTTCCTGCAAGAAATGAGGTCTTCAAGTTCCCAGTGTTTAGAATGTAACAACCTTTTTTTTCTTTCAACATGCCCATCTTTTGCTTTTAAAACTTGACAAGACTATTTTCTATGTGTTGCACTTTAAAAGCTACTTAGAAACCCCTGTTTTATCTGCCTAACAACTAAGTCAATGAATGTCACTTTTGATGGATTGGCAGGCCTCTGGGGCAACTGTCTGGCTGAAGGGAAGGGAGGCTTCGCAGGTCTCAGAATTCTATCCAACTGCATTAACTACATTCAACTACACACACAGCACACACATACATACATAACGCATAAATAAAGTTTTTTAAAATTAGATTGAAAGGGAAGAAAAAAGAGGAAAGTGCCATGTATCATATTGGCTTTGCCTGACAGTATTTCAATCTGAGAAAAATATTTAAGATAATAATATATTTACGTTTTTACTTAGAACATTGTAAAGTAAACACTATCGTTAAGACAACTGAGAAGAGGACTCTTTAAGTGAGGACTGTTCATGTGTAGGAGGAAAGAAGTATTTATTCTGAAGCATAAAACACTACCACCGAGAACAGACAGAAGTAAAGGAAGACATGGAAAGATGTGGTTGTGGATTCAGAAGTCACTGAAGGATGTAAATCACTTTGCTTCAAAAGATCCCTAGTTATTAGATATCGCTTAGGACATGAGGGACATCAGGAAGCAGAAAAAAAATGTTCTGACACTTGCCTCTCAAAACAGACATTTCTAGTTTTAATGCGTAAAGTTACTTGATCATTACTAAACTTTGAATTTCCAGAAATTTGGGAAAATGCAGAAAACTGAAAATCAAACCAAGAATATTTCCATGTTCCAAAAACAAAAAAAGCCATATTAATGTGGTCATTTAATTGTTTCTTTTCTTTTTTAATTTCTGTAAAGTTCTCTTTTGTCTGCTTAACACAACTGTGATAATAGTGCACATGCAATAATAAATTATTCAGTTAATATTATAACATAAGCTTTCAATATTACTATAAACTTTATTAACATGTATTATTTACATGATATTTAAGATTGAAAATCATGTCATGGCCAAGTAACAAGGATTTTTTAATATGTAAATTTCAGTGATATATGTAAGAGATTTCTTCCCAAACTTTGTATACCATTCTTTAGATATCTTAGAAAACAGTTTTTCTAGAATATATCCCTCTGAGTCTGAAGTGCAGAAGGTTCTAAAGTGTTAAGATTTGCCACTCAAACTGTTTAAATCACATTTGGGACAGTAGAAGAGCCCAGTGATGGTATCGATATGTATGCTTTTTAGTACCTCAGTATGTTCTTTATGTTCGTATCCATTCAGCTCTCTAAAATGACAGACCAACTATTTCCATCAAAGCTTGCCAACTTACTTCTTAATAAATTGAATGGTAATAATATTCTCCTCCCATCTATAATAACAAAACAATGTTAAAAACAACTGTTTTATGGTTAATTATTGCTACAATGCTTCCTTCACTTGAGATGCTTGTGACTTAAGATTCACCACACATTTTTCAATCCACCTTCAGTGACTTACATCTAGGCAATAGCTGCCTCCGCAATCAGCAATGAAATCTTGATGGAAACATCAGTTCTAATGCATATTCAGAAATGTTATCACAGAACTATTTTCGGATCAGAATGCTGGGAATGAGGCCTTTGGCAAAGCAAATTCCTGTCCAGAATGGTGTAATAAGGGCTATGTCATAGTTTTCCTGCTTCCTCTTCTTTGTTTAAATAATCAGATAAAGAATTTTAGATAATTAGGATTCATGTCATCTTGACATAGCATATGAGATTTAGAGCATTTGTTAGTATTGAAATTATATTCTTAAAAAATATGCTTATCTTCTCTGAATCAAGCCAATTTTAGCAATGATAAATATCACTCATTCTGTCTCTTTGCATTCCTGTTGTAACAGTGAAAAATCTGCTGAGGTGAATAGATGCCTCTTTTTTATTAAAAATAAAAGAGTTAAGTGTGCATAAATGAAAATAAGACACCTGTATTTACATAAAGTATTATAAAATATTACTCCACAATTATATTCTCCTTTTTGTAAATCACTGTGGTCCTATCCTATAATGAGCATTTACTATGATCCTGGAGTCTATCTCCTTTCAAGAAGTTGAGAGCTAGGTCTTTATCCAAAATACGTGTTCTCCTGTTTAAAGATTGATTTACTCGGTAGCCCTGCATACTAGGTGAAAGACTTACAACCCATAACAGGTGACAACTCGATTCTTCTGAAGGCCAAGCCCCCGCTGCACTGGCTCTATCTCCACTGAGAGAGCTCTGTTGTGATCAGGGTTTGATAGCTCACTTATTTGTTGCACTGAACAATACTCCACTGTCTGGAAGTACCAGTTCATTTATCCATTCACGTACTGAAGAACATTTTGGGTGATGCCAAGTTTTGGCAATTAAAAATAAGCTGCTATAAACACCCATATGTTGGTTTTGTGTGGACTTAAGTTTTCAACTTTTTTGGATAAATAAACAGCATGATCGAAGAATCATAAGGCGAGACCATGTTTAGTTTTGTGGGAAAGCACCAAACTGTATTCCAATGTGGCTGTGTTTAACTCCTTTTAAAAGAAATTATTGCCTGGAAGAACACCCTCATGCTCTCACATGTATTCACTCTTGCTTCTCCTCCCTGTTTTGACCAATGAACAGTCATAGAGTACATGCTATGTACATGTGTCATGTGATTTTGATGATCTTACAGTTAATAAGAAGTGTTCAAAATTAACATTCAAGTCATTAAAAATATAAACTCAAAATCATAATTTTTTCCAAATTATTAAGTCCAATTGTAAAGCTTTTTACCCTTATAAATCTAACAAATATAATAATCACTTTCAACAGGGCCTTTAATTAATGATTGATCAACTCTCTTAATTAGTTCTATTTACTTCTTATACTTCAAAACAAACAAAATTTTTTCAAACATATAAGCTATTTCTATTAATCTAATAAATTAAACATATATAAAGTTATTTTATATATTTTAACGCTTTTATAGTTAGTAAATGTATACTTAATATTTTTACATAATATCTCAAATGGCCAATAACATAGTTCAAATTCAGAGATAGCAACTCTAAGATAGTACATTTTTTCAAACAGTTCACCACACTAAATAGCAGATATGCACAAGTCTTTCCTAAAATTCACATAAAAAGGTTTTTGAATGTTTACTTTTTAAAAAAATATAATTCTAATTCTTCATGGTATTAAAAGAATCATCAAGGAAACAATTATACTCATGTCACTCATCTACTAGAGATGTTTACTTAATACATAAAATTTGATTGAGTTGAGAATGCTTGCCAACAGATAGAGGCCCTTTTATAATGTATAACAACAAGGACCTTTGTTATGACTTTCAGAGGGTTCAAAATACCATTGCCTTATCCTTATTTTTACCTTATGAACATCATTCTTTCTTCTACTAAAGAATTCTGCAGCCACATGGAGATGGTAACTAACGGCTTTACTTCTTGGTTGAATATCGCAAATCTTTGGCTCCCTTAATACGTTCGAGTGGTTCCTTGTCTGGCTCTAAAAACACTTTTAATGCCATTCCTCTAGATCCTTCATACCCTTATGTCATTCTTTCATAGCCTCTCTTAAATTTATTGCCTGATTTAGGTAAGCAGAATTCTATATTCTATATTCTTTTCATATTTTCCTGTCTGACAGAGCACAAGTTTTATAGACATTATATGTCATCAAGGTTGGATTCTGTACACTTCTCATGTTCATGGTCATCACATCAAACTCACGTAAGAACGAATAAGATCCACCTCGTTAGCTTATCAAGGATCCAGTGCAATCATGAGTAGTGGGCCTTCTTTGTTTACATGCTCATTGGTTTTTCTTCCTTGTATTTTTCTTTCTAGGGAACCCAAGAAGTACCTGTTCATATGCAATGGTTTACCTTACCCTGAGTTACCCTAGTCCAAATTCTTTACTTTTCTTTCATTATTAATGTGATGGATCTATTATTCTTATCTTTCATTACTATAAATGTTCTCTAATCTTTTTGGAGATAAGAGAATTTTAAGAATGAAAAAAATCATTTTATAAGTCCATTTTTAAATTGGCTACTGTTTAATTGGATTTGAAATCAAATTGGATAGCTTAGTTAATTAAAATATTTCATTAACTAAATTTCACCTTTTACCTTTATTTAAAACAGTATAACTTTCAAAAGGCATTTATTTGTTAAATATTATTCTCTAGAAATATACTGCTCAATGCAAAATTTTCCTAATAAGTATATTGAAATATCCTTTTGTAATAAGAAAAAAATATAGATTCTCAAAAGCAGACTGGTTTGGAACCATAGTTTAATCCCTTTCTTACTCTGTGTCCCTGAGCAAGTCTTAGACTTAAATCTTACGGACTCTGAGCTTCAGTTTTCTCACTTGTGAAATGGGGATAATTAAAGAACCACCAACCTCATTGAGTTATTATAGGAATTAATGTATGGGCAGAAAAAGTAAGCACTCAACAAATGCTAGTGGTCACGTTTTATTTCCCACAAAACACAGACAGAAAAAAAAAGTTTCAGAGTTTCAGTGTATTTGGAAGATATTAATGACAAAGTACATTTTGTTTATATTTTTGTTTCTAACAAAGGCATGGATATTTTTTGTTCTAATATATTTAATAGAGTGTTGGAGAATGGCAGGTGTCTTGGAAAGGATGTAGAGATTGCATCTTGGGAGAGTAACAGAAAAGGAGAGGCAAAGTTATCAATGGCCAGAGGAAGTTTTAACGTGATATCCAGAGCAGTTTGAGATTTCAAACTCTAAGAAGAGCGATACACTGACTAACTTTGACAAAAATAGTATAATTAAATTACATTTTGGAAATACCAGGCTGTTGACAATGAAGGTCTTATAATATGGAATAACAATATTCACTATAGCAACAATAATACTGGCATAAATTATTTAGAATGGTATCCTAAATATTTATCTTCAATAGTATTAAAGTAAATCATGCTAAGAAATTCTCTCAATAAAAATTACTTTCCTACAGTCATCAAGATGTTCTCTCAGTTAGTAAAATGTCCAAATTCCCTTTGAAAATCTGCAGAATTGGGGCAGCAAATCTCTGAGGTGACTCTCAGAACGAATTGATAGAGATCAAAAGCAAAATTCTCTCTAAAATTTCAAATTGAAGTTGTATATGTGAGTAAGAAAAACATAACAAATGTTTATTCACATTGAAGTTTTTAAATAGATAAAACTGATTTCCAGAGGCACTTCTACTATTCACTAATTCCATAGAGCATTTTATTTCATCTTCTTGAACACATAGGCTCAAATACCCTGTGAAGCACAAACTCAAATGTTGAACAAAAGCAGTCTACATTGAATGATTTTTTTAAAATGACCTGTCAAAATTATTATTTTTTCTATCCTAACTCAGGTTATGCAATATTATAAGACTCAGTCACACATCTGACCTCTCAAGGCTGCAAGGATACGTTATGTCCCCCCACTTAACATCATCCTTGAGATAAATGTTTGACTTTTGAATTGTTGGAAGCAAATTTGTAAAAGGCTTCCATGGCTCAGCTACTGAAGAGACAAATACTCATTCCTCAGCCAAATGTTTCCTTAACTCGTTGCAGGGGAATTCTGACTCAGTATAGAAGTTGTGAATTATCTAACTTTCACCTGGCAAGAAGTAATGGCTTCCCAAATGCCATGAAATTCTAAGGTCAGGTAAAAATAGTCTCCTTGTTAAATGTGGCTATAATTTACTAAATCACAAAAAATTTATGCAATAAAATCTGTAAAATTAATTTCTCCATTTATTGATCATTCATTAAAAAGTCATACATTTTTCAAACTATTCTAAACCTAAGAAGAAAAAATGGCATTAACTCACATTATTTGTTTCTTTACAGTTTCAAAGCATTATATCATTATATCTCTTCAAATGTTTCTCCTTTTAGAGATGCTGAGGCTTAAAGGCGTTAATTTTGTTTTGTACAAATAAATACAATTAATGAAATAGAGGTCTTCTAATTCCTGGTAATAGTAAAATTAAAAAAGTAGTGTGATTTGACACTGTACTTGACATTTATAGCCACATGTTATGGTAAAAAATTGATTTGTTCATTACACAAATGTTTATTAAAAACCTAATCCTGTGATAGATGGTTGGAGGAGGTAGGGGTATATTTTTGTGCATGTGCATGTGTGCACATGTATTTCATTTAACTAAAATCTACTATCAGGAAATGAACGAGATCAAATACCTTTATCTTTCAAACTTCCTAATGAATATGTTTCAAAATATTTGGCCCTCCCAAAGTTGGTGCTTCTTAAACACATTCTCACATACATTCTTTCTTCTAGACATTCTGAAGTAAACAAGGTTTAAAAAAATATCTAAATAGATTTACATCTAAAAGGTGCTATAATATAATCAACAAATACACAAAAGCATCGATTACCACCAAAAATGAATTTTTGTAGTATATTTAATGTTCGTACTCAATTCATAATTTAGAGATGAATTAACCTAGGTTTCCTTTATAAATAAACCACTATTTTTCCCGAGAGAGTTTTGTGAATGACTTACTATTTTGTGCTTTGGCAGGCAGACCACTCTTTAGTACAATTTTCTAACTATTGAACTACTGTTTTAAAATTATGTTCTGTCTTGTAGCTACTGTGTACCCTGAGACAGTCTTCAAACAGTATCTTTGAGCAACATTTTCCACTTCCATACAGTTTGATTCATACTATTCTTAACGGATTTTTCCCTGCAGAGGCAACTTACTTTGAAATGCTTTCAACTCTACACCATTTCCCCTATGTGCCTCATTTGCAAGGCACTTCCTTTGATGACATAACCAGTACTTATGATTTTATTTCTTAAATGCCACCTACGGCTTGCTACCCATCTGTTACTTATATGCGAAGTGTAAAACCAAGACATGAATTAAAAAAGGGGCAAATACCTTTAAGCCTGGAATGCAGTATCATTGATTTTAGTATTCAATGCAACAATTTTTGAACCTCCCTTTGCTATCTGACAGTTGTCTCTTAACTTTGTTATATGGCAAGAATTTGCAAGGCAATCAGAAAGTTGGATGGTTGGCTGGTCCTGGTTCTGGAAACAGGTTCTGAAATTTAACAAGTGTGGCAATGATAGGGAAAGTTTATTCAGGGTGATGTCAATAAGGAATATACTCACTCTGAGGGTGACCAGAATATTCCACTAGCCTCAGACACTAAAGCATAACTGCTTTGCTCTAATTCCAGCAACAGAGGCGGCTATATCTTTCTTTTTTCCAACTCTCATCTTTCTTCTATCTTTTCTGCTCTATTCTTA
>NW_006439757.1:3392953-3397990 GCF_000325575.1 Pteropus alecto
ATTTTGCCAACTAATATTCTGATTAGTGTTTTTGAACATGGAAGCTAAAAAGTTAACATTTATACTTCTTTTGACATGACACACTCTTGTTATTCACAGATACAAAATGAGATGTACCAGTAGATATAACCTCTTACTTTTTCACTAATGGCACAACTCTGCCTCTAAAACAAAAGGCATTTATTGGAAATGGTGTTTATCTTATTCTACTCAACTGGCATCTGAGAAACAGAGAAAGATTGAGGTTTTTATAGTATAGTCATTACCAATTTTGCTCACGGTCTGTTGCAATTCCACGTGATTACACCTTGTCACAACAGGAAGCAAGTTAATAAACATGCAATTTGCACTGAAGACTCTCCCTGTGAAAACAACAGACTTTCTTAGGAAAACAAAACTTCTGCATTAATCCCAACTTTGTCCTTAGCACAAACAGCATGAAATCCATATAACTCTGGAAAATTCTAACATTATTTTTATTTTTTAAAAAAAATGTGTTAATATTGAGATCCCAAGTAAAATATCACTTTCTTGAGATTGTGTAGCATATTTATACTTCTCCTTTATAACAATTTGGCAATAAAATATTAACTAACAATTGTTAGCATTGTTGATTATAAGGGCATTACCTCACATATTTTTATCCAGAAATCTTGAATATTTCTACTACTTGCTATTTCTAACCTCATCTTCTACTACGAGAAATATAGGGCAACAAAACAGTGAACAAGCATGAAGAAATGGTACCACTCCCTCATGTTTGTCCATTTTAGTATTAGCAAGTTGTCACCTATATTTTGGTTTGTCAATATATAGAGAGAGAAAACCAAAGAAAAAGTTAACAAAGAGAAGAAAGACAGGCCTGATAGAAAGTGATGCTGATAATAGCTGTGATGAAAGTAGAAAGAAAATAGTAAGGAAAAGAAAAAGATGTACCGCTTCTGTTGCTGGAGTTAAAGGGAAGCAGTTGTGTTCTGGTGCCTGAGCCCAGTGGAATGTTCTAGTCATCCCCAGAGTGAGTACGTTTCTGATGTGATAACATCCTGAGCAAACTGTCCCTGTCATTGCCACACTTGTTAAATTTTATTTATTGCATACTACTGAAATTTAGAAGCCCATGAACAAAATTTTAAGAGATTTAAGAAAGCAATTCCTAGAGCCAAATTCGTTGCCATGAGTTAGTTGAAAACTTTACTGGAACCCACAATAAATTGTCCAAAAATGACTCTACCATGTTCTGTTTCCAAAACCATAGAACTGGCTGACCTAGACTGACCCAGTTATGTTTTTCCTGGTCACCTCTTCAAATACTACTAGTTTTCTTCTGTTGGGGCAATTTCAAAATATATTGTCTTCCTCATTACCCACACATTGTAATTTTCTTTTATTGCCAAGTGTTGCTGTGAGGTTGGAGACTGTCAGTTATAAAAGTAAGAGGATTCTGGCATTATAAGCTGATTATCTCCAATTCTTTTAAAAACAACTACTAATATAAGACTATAAGTCAGCCAGATTTTCAAATTCAAAAATGCCAAATATTCAATTTCTGTGTGCTTTCACCATGTGTTCTTATTTTCCACTCTTCTGCAACTTCCTTTTCTGGTTCAATATCTTTAAAAGACTTTTCGAAACACAAGAGATATATAAAAATATTCACATGTAAAGTGTCTCACTCTGGCCATCAAACCAAAATCTTTGGCCAGATATTAGAGACAGAGTATAGGATAAATAACAGAGTTAAAGTTTATTTTTTATTCTAGATCAGTATATGTCAAAGTCATCACCATTATTTATCCATGCTTTTTCCTATACTAGCTTCCCAACAGGTCAATCAAGATTCTACTCTTGACACTACTCACTTTTAATTTTCTCCTTGTTTATATTGGCTTTCTATTGTTCCCATAACAAATTAACACAAAGTTAGAGGCTTAAAAACAATACTTATTTATTATCTCACAGTTTCAATGGATCAGAAGTCTGGGGCAAGGATGACTCAGCTTGTCCCTCTATTCTGGTTCTCATAAAACTGAAAGCAACATGTTGGCATGATCGATTTCATTTTTGGAGGCTTGGGAGAATAATCTGCTTTCAAGCTTATCCAGAGTGTAAAGGACTGAGTCCGTGGGTAAAAGACTGAAGTCACCGTTTCCTTGCTAATTATGCATTGAGGGGCACCCTTTGCTCCTACAAGTCTTGCTTCATCCTTGCATGTGGCTCCTTACATCTCAAAACAAGCAATGTCATGCCAAACCCTTCTCCCCTGTGAAATCTCTCTACCTCTCCCTCCTGCTGCATCTGTCTGCCTCTAGAAAACCAAAGTTATCTGCCCGTAAAGGCTCTTGTGACTAGACTGGGCACACAGGCATAATCCAATATAATCTCCAGGTTAAGGCCTATAACCTTAACTACATCTGCAAATCTCTTTTGCCATCAAATGTAGCATATTCACAAATTCCAGAGATTAGAGCGTAGACATCTGTAAGAGTTAATTCTATCTGCCTACAGTGGTCATTATTATCACTTTGCCTTTAGCTTAAAGAAAAATCTTAATATATACTCATAAGATATGGTCTAAATAACTCCTCCAACCTTAACCTACAAAACTCTTTCCTTGTTGTCTCCAGCCCAGCCACACCGGCCTTCTTTAAGGTCCTCATACTTTTTAAGCTTCCACCCTCTATGAGGACATTGTGCATACTAGTCTCTCTGCCTAGAAAAATCTTTCCTCCACATTTTTTTCCTCAGGTAATTTCTACTTTTCCTCTACTCTTTCCACAAGATAGATTTCCTGACTAGAGCAGTCACATTTGCAGCCCTGTGTACCAACTCTTTGTAATCTGCCACCATTATAAGTTTATATTGGTTGTGATTCTTTAACTATAATCTCTCTCTACTTAGGCACCATAACACATGGGGTGAGCTTGCCTCTCTCTTGCCAGTGCCTTGCAAAGTGCCTGTCACCTGATAAGTGCTCGGTAGACATTCATTCAGTGACTGCTATGTGAATAGTAACAAGTAAAATTGCTGCAACATGGAATGACTAAATCAAAATTTATAAATTTCCTATAACTGATTTTTCAATACTAATAATTATAATGGTATCACATTAAAGATATATTTCAATATAGTATTATAAATACAATATTGTGTCATTCCTTCTATAAATGTTAGACTACATCTTGACCAATTGTGGTATAGAATATTATCAATTTTAGTTTCTCAGTTTTGTCTTTTAATATTAAAATGGGATTTTTGCAGGTTTTTTTTCAATGAGAATTCAAGAAAATAGGTATCATCTATTGCAGCATTATAAAGAAGGTGTCTGATCACCTATGAGGACTGAAATAGTTACATCAAACCAGTTTTATAAACTGTGTAACATGTTTTTTCACATCATACAAGCAAAGACAAGAATTCAGCTAGAAATCGAAGAATATATATTTTAGAGAGAATTGTCAGTGTACCATGTACACCCCAGTCCACCTGCCCATTCTCGCCCCATGGGGGAAGGAAAGGCAGAGGGTCCACTGGAAGAACTTCAGTGGGATCAATTACTCAGAGAAAATATGTGTCTTCTAAAATTTGTGGAACATAGTGAACATTGTCTTACTAAAGTTTCAGAAGGCTAAAATGTAAGAAGCTGTTTAAAGTGATAACAGAATAGGAGCTAGAGCTGGGAGGTTAACTATAATCACAGGGAGAGCCACACATCCTTAGACAGAAAGAAGACTTCACAATAAAAAGGGACACGACTGAGTCCACAGGATGGCAGGGAACATGGCAGGGCCCAGTTGGAGCAGAGGCTCTTACTTATGTCAAGAAAATGACAGAGGAGAAATTCTCAGAGATGGAGGAATCTCCAAGTACCTATGGGAGAGTCCATTTTAAAAAGGTGTCACAGTGAACAAAACTGCCCCCATCTTAAAGAATGTCTGGCATGTCTTCTCCCTTCCTGATCCCAAATTTGGAGGGGCTGAAACTGGAACTGGCAAGAAGCGGGTAGGAGCTGGCAGAACAAAAAAGAAAAACTAATTGTGTACCCCTTTTTCACTTCCAAAAATAGCCTTAACAGGCTGAGATGGAGTGGAGGAGGGGGAGAACATTTTGAATTAAATTTGGAATTTGGTCAAATTAATTACTGAAGTGAAAATCCTTTGAAAAGTAAAGAGACAAGAGGTCTTTCAAAAATTATTCAATAGTGAGCATATTAAACTTACTGCCAATTGTTTAATACAAGGAAGGGCAAAATCAACACAGTCAGTTTATAGGAAGACATGAGAAAAATTTAAATTGTTTTTAAATTGCATCCTATGCATTATTATCTCCCAATGTTCATGGAACATATTTAGAATTGATCACCAATTAATAAACTATACACCTATATTAATATGAGCATTTCTAAAACACTGGACCAACCTATGAAATATATACATGGTGAAATAAATGCTCAGTTTCTAAGTATAGAGCAGAAACAAAAGTGCTAATTCTTTTGCTTAATTATCTTCAGTTTTTGCAAAGTAAAGCATATTTCAATGACAAAAGTTCATATAGTATTTTATTCCTTCTATTGTAGTAGTACATAAAAGCACTTAGTACAATGATGAAAAGAAAGAAATATCTAACATTCAGGAGGTATTTTTTTCTTAAGAAATATTTCTAAGAGTTAAATATTTGCCACATTTAGACTCACATAGCCTCCGCAAAAGTGACAGTAATTTCAGTACAACTTGAGAATCTCCAGACCCTCTAGGATTGCTGAGAAATTAGCACAGTTCAGAGAGAGGAAGTGTGAATGCTACCCCCTTAGCACAGCCATTCGACAGGATGATTCAGAGCTTGGCCAAATGAAACATTATGCCAATCAGCCATTTGATTCATGTCAGAGCAAAACTTAACAAAGAATTACTGCTTTATTATTATTATTATTATTATTATTATTATTATTATTATAAGGGGACTTGGTGCTGGCTGGCTCTGTGTAGTGTTGAGAGTGCTTAAATCTACCCTTTCTGGCTAGTATACGGGTTGTGTGAGGAG
>NW_006439757.1:3408841-3410607 GCF_000325575.1 Pteropus alecto
TATTACATTTATTATTACAATATTCCACAACACCCACCATTTTGCTTTTCATGGTTTCAGTTACCCATCATTAATCATGGTCCAAAAATATTCAATAGAAAATTCAAGAAATAGACGATTCATAAGTTTTAAATGGTGTACTGTTCTGAGTAGTGTAATGAAATACCGTGTGGTCCTGCTCCATGCCACTTGGGAGGTGAATCATCCCTTTCTCCAGCGTGGACACGTCGTGTATGTCACTTAGTAACCACCTAGGTTATCAGATCGACTGCAGTGGTATCTCAGTGCTTGTGTTCAGGTAACCCTTATCCTCCTTAAGAATGGTCCCAAAGTGCAAGATATTGATACAGGTGATTTGGATACGCCGAAGAGAAGCTATAAAGTGTTTCCTTTAAGTAAAAATGTGAGTACAGTACAACAAGATATTTTGAGAGAGAGAAAGAGGAACATTTGACAAAAGTGAGAACCTGAAGGGGCTCATTTTCACAATATAAAATTCAGTGTTTATTTTTCTCTAGCGTGCAATAATGGAACACTACATGTAAGGATTAGCTCAAATTGATTTGAAGGTGCCGATCTCTTTATGAAAGACCTTTCAAAGGAAACACATGATGTGTCCTGGCACTAGGAAGGCAGTGCCAGGAAGCACATTTAGCAATTTACTTTCCAAATAGGAAATAATTTGCTAGATCTAAATACCAAGTTGTTTGCAGAACCTGTTCATGCACAAACTTGTTCCTAGTACTGCTGAGCATTATCTGTCTGATCTTACAGCAGAGATTGCTTATAATATTGTCTTTTAGCTTTATTCCTGATAGACATTAACTCAATAATATGAATATGCACAATGCAATTAAGCTTGGTAACTTGTCCTTTAAGACTAGCACACGCAGCAAAGCTATAGGTGGAAAGAATTCAATGATCTACTTACAAGCTTTTAGTGCATTGTAGGAACGTAAATAAAACTGTGATGAAATTAAAATTTTATATTAAAGTTGCATTTTGTTGTAAAGAAAAAACATTTTTAGAAAATACCTAGAAGCATAAAAACAATCGGTTTCTTACTTGAAGAGTGAGAAAAAAAACTGAAAAAAATTAATTGAGTCAATCTTACGGAAGAAATATTTATGAATCTCACTGTTATAAAACATGATAAAACATCATCTATACTCTGGTTAGATGATTCATAATTAGTTATTCCAGTGGAAATAAATTTCTAAAGAGTCAACAAAATATTTGCCACCTTCACAATCACATATGAACGAACGTCTTTCCAGAGTGTTATCCATGGGAATACCACATATCCCAAAAATCAAGATCTCAGAATCATACTTCCTGCTTTGTAATCCCCAAAGGCATGATTATCTAATACAGTAGAAACCACACCCTGTTTGTGTGTTGCTGCTGCTCACTTGAGTCAGATTTCTGTTCTGGCTTCTCTTTTACACTTATCAGAACAAAGATAAGAACCAGACTATGTGATTTCCAAGGAATGAAAAGTGATAGATTTGAATATTGTGGGAAACAGATGACCTGCTTTACAGGAAAATAATCATAAAATTTAATAAAATAATAAATTATTTAAATGATGAAATACATTTAAATTAATATATACGTAACTAAGGTAAGAGCATTGATAGCACTATAATGTTAAATTAAGAGCATACTTAATTTGATTGAAAATTATTTCTTTCTTTATATAAATTCTAGTCAATAAAGAGATACCCAAATTTAATATAGACAGGTCATATACATTTACATAGGCA
>NW_006439757.1:3410644-3428682 GCF_000325575.1 Pteropus alecto
GTGGTCAAGATTTTGAGTGCCTATACTCTCCCATTGTCCTAAATGTGCTTTAAATTCTGCCATCGTAATGTATTTTTATGCACCATTATCCTTACTCGTCTACCAATGTCTTGTCTTCCAAATGGAAACAACATAAGTAGTAGAGCAATAAAAACTACACAAACTTAGCTAAGTCTTTCATCAGTTGAGATACAGAAAAAAAATATGGATGGTCACTATGTGCCAAACACTGTTCTAAATTCATTATAATCATTAGTAGGAAAAGCAGACAAGATCTTTGCCTTCATGGAGCTTACATTCTGGAAGAAGCCTACAGTAAACAATAAACAAATGAATTAATAAGTTATAGAGTACTTTAGAAAGTTACAATTGTTAACACAACAAAAAAGCAAAATAGTCAAAAGTAAGATCAAGAGTGTTTGAGGTGTAAGCACGGTTTGTAATTTCAATACCGTGTTTAGGATAATCCTCATTAGGCAGGTACGCGCTAAGTAGGTGACTCTTAAGGATTAAGTGGTGGAAGAGAATTTCAGGCAAGGGGAACAGCCAGCGCAAAAACCCCAAGGAGGTCATTGTACAGAATTTGACTTCTACTGTGAGTGAAAGAGGAAGCTATTACAGGGATTTGAGCAGGGGAGGGGCATGATCTGATTTATATTATAAAATTATCACTCTGGCTGCCGAAATGAGACTCTAAGGAACAAGATAGAAGCAAAATGACAAATTTAAGGCTGTTAAGTAAACTGGGTGAAACATAATGTCTTAAACCAGGGTGGTAGAAGTGGAGAGGCTGAGGAAAGGCTACATTTGAGGAAATAAGTGGTAATGGAAACAAATTGTAAGAATGTTATTCTTTGGGCTCCATAATGAGGACACTCACAGATGCAAAACAGTGTCCTGAGTTACTGAATACATCTCTCTTCCTGGTCAATAGCATGAATATAGGTTGGAAAGATCAGAGGCAACTTTACTTGTGCTCTGTTCTAATTTTAATTATTAATTTTTTAAAATAGATAGATATTCTTTCTTAATCGAAATTCGGAATAGTTTTAAAAATAAAGAAAAAATAAAAAGAGAAAATGTGGAATAGTTTTTCATTTCATCATATTTCCTAGTTGCTACTATGTGGCAGAACAATGTTCCCTGAGGTATAAAAGGCCAAATCAGAAGTAGTTCCTGTATGTTTCGGCAGAGAGAAAAAGTCATTTAAACAAACAAAGACAATGGAGTAATGTCATTCATTGTGCTAGAAGTCTGAGGAGAGTAAATTAGGACTCAAAGAGGGGTGGTTAGTGATGAGTTGCAGGTGGAAAGGGGAATTTAACAGTAATTTTTGGATATGATGCCTTGAGAAGAATCTTGAAACGTGAATAATATTTGTTACAATGATCAGTATATTTCAGACAGAAGGAGAATATAAACAAAACACAGACATGTGACCCAGGAAAGTACTTTAGGACAAGTATAGGTAGTTTGGTATGACTGAAACATGCAATTGTTGGAAGACAGTTCTCCACAGGCCTCTCCTGTTTCTTCATATCATGTAAATGAGGCATTAACTGCCTTTTGTTCCAAACTACCATTTCAAGGATTGTAAATAACCCTGGAAGATAGAGATAATGACTCCTTCTAGAATACAGCCTTGGAAGATAAAGATAGTGTCTTCTGGGTAGGCATGCTTAGTATCCAATATAAAAGTTTCAAATTTCTTCAGTTCAGGGTTCTTCAGCTATGCTTAAAACCCACTCTTGCATACCGTATCCACTTAGACCGCTCCAAACGCTCACATGGGACTGTGGGACAAGAGAAAGTGATGCACATGTGAAACTCATACTGCTTACTGACCATGAATTCCAATAAATTCCTTCGTGTCACTGTAAAGTTAGGGGGTGGTCCACATGGGCACCTTCACTTCTCATATCATATACAAAGTTCAAGGATCCCTAAGACCATCCTCAGTTTTGATAATTTGCTAGACTTTCTCACAGAACTCACCGAAAGCTGTTATACTCACAATTATGGTTTGCTACAGCAAAAAAAGATACAGATTAAAGTTGGCCAAGGGAAGAGACACACGAGCAGAGTCCAAAAGAATTCCAAACATGGATTTCTAGTAGTCTTCTCCCAGTGGGCTCATTTGTCTATCCACTCCTCCTAATAATGACGGGAGGTAATATGCACTGAGTATTCCCAGGCAGGGAAACTCACCTGTGCCTTGATGTCCAGAATCTTTATTGGGGCTCTATCATATAGATATGGTTGACTGCCCACGTGGTCAACTTAGTCTCCAGCCCCTCCAGAAGTCGAGCTGATACAACCTGACCCAAAATTCCCATTATATGTCACATTGTCACACTGTCTAGCATGGTTCAGGGCTCCCAGGTAAACAAAATGCATTCCAAGAACTTAGAGATTACCTCCCAGGAACTGAGGACAAAAGCCAGACCTCTCTTTGGGCAAATTTAAATTCTTTACTACACACTCTAAACAAGCGGTCTCATGTTTTCTGCCAACATCCATGAAAACTGACAGCTTGCAATTAGGGCAAAATCTCAGATCTTACACAGGTCTTGACAGGAAGATGAGAGATTTACTGAACAATATGCCTAGAAAAGGAAGTAAACAAGGTCATAGCATGAATTCCTTTTATGCTTTGCTAAGTGATTGAAATTTATTCTTTAGCCAATTCAGATTATGTGTTTGTAGAGATATCGGTCCACATTAGAAACAGAGGTTTTCTTAAACATTACTCAACACTTCATATATTAAGAAAAAAAATTACAAGTGGTTGGAATGATTTAAGTTTGAGAGTTTCTGAAAAAAAAGTATTCTGGAAACCTAGAAGATAAAAGCATTGACAATGCCGGCAATAAAGAGATTTAATTAATGATCTAGATGGTTCCAGTTGGATCAAAGTGTTACAAAGGGAAACCTAGTCATGATAGTGGGGGGAAAAAAAGAGTCCAGAGGTATAGAGGACAAAGAACAGGTGTCAAAGGAATAAAGAAGGAAGCTCTGGAATGGCAGGAGAATATGATGAAAGATTGTTCATTACAGTTTTATTATTTAAAACTTCATAAATTGACCAATTAAATGAGCAAGTTTAGGAACCAACTGTAAGAGTGTGTGTTGTTAAGATTAACTATGAGAAAAATTTTAAACTCAAAAAACAAAGTAAACTTTGAAACTGGGATTAGTTATACACAAAGAAATTAAAGTGACTTAAGAAGATATGAGGCATCTTAAGACAAGAAAAGAATGCAAGCTAGAAGCCAAAATCCTAAATAAATGGGGCAGTGACGTCAGTAAATGACAACCTAGATAGGTTAGAAGTATCTCATCTAATCACAAGACCCTCAAGAAAGGAAGAATAGAAAAATAATTTTCTAGAATTCTCAATGAAGAGCTAAAGAATACCCATATTATCTCTATGTTGTGCAAAAGATTCAACAGCCTCGATTTGAGTCAACTTCAAGAGCAAGTTCTTGAAAATTGAAGAGATCTAAGTTTCAAAATAGTAAAGAAGTAAGTGAGGTAGGGGAATATTAAGCATTCTCAGAAGAAATTACAGACATAGGAATGTTTGCTAACAGTGAACCTAGCATAAAGAGTAAGTATGTGATGATCATCAATGGTGTAATGGTTAATTTTATGTCAATTTGGCTAGACCTTGGCTGGGTGGGGGAGAGTCAGCCAGATATGTGGTTAAACATCGTTCTGGAGAGTGCTTTTAGATGAGATTAACCTGACATTTAAAATCTATGTGGACCCAAGAATGAGAGGTATCATGGGCCAGACTTTCTGTAAGTTTCTGAACTCATAAAGTATGAGGTCCCCGTTGCACACTAAGGCCTACTGAGTTATCGGAGTTTAATCTTTTCCAAAGTTTTCAATGGAATAGTACTAAAATTTTACTTAAGATTTGCCTAAAGGAAGAGCTAGTTACTACATGTTGTCACCTAGTAAACTACCTGACACAGAATCTTGATTGTCTTAAGCATCAACAATTATAGTTGTATGGGGCAAAAAGGCCGAATATCTTTTGTGTTGAATAAGAGAGAAATATATTCTTTAAAATGGAATCACTTTAATTACAAGCACACATATAGCTTAATTTCAAAGCCTAAATTATGGAAGAATTCAGGAACATGATAATATCTAACTCAAATAATCAGAATAAAGTGAGATTAAAGACACAAAGTAGAGAAACAGAGTAAAATGAGAGATATTTTCTAAAGTGGGCTAATACTAAGGAAACTGAGCAATGCATCTTTCTAAATCATGTTTTCTTTCTGTTTCTACTTGTATTTGAGAGCCATACTGTGATTCTTTGAATTATGTGACTGTGCTACTCACACATTAACAAGTATGATTCCTAAGGAGATCTGGGCTTCAACAAAATCAGACAGTTGAACAGGCTAACAACAAAGTGACATTGGTTCATATTCAATTAACAAGCTTTCCCTATGGAGTTGACATTTTTTAGTTCATTAAGTGGTTCAGGTAAGGCCTGTCACGGAGTTTCTAATCTTTTTTGTGCTATGAACCTCTGGTGTATTCAATGATTACAGGATAATGTATAAAATGCAGGGGAGTATAAAAGAATTCAAGTATATTAAGACAAAGTTATCAAAATACATTTTTAAATTGTGATCTAATTCTCATACTGTTGTTAATACATTAAGTAATGAGATACAGAGACAGATCTAATAACTACCACAATTTTAAAGTAATAGTAAATGTAATAGATGTTTGTCACATTTATAACAGCTATAATGTGATAAGAAAATATCTGTAACTTCCTCTCTTGGTGGCAAAATCACAGGTCCTGTTACTACTTTTTTTTGTTTACTACATTTATGCCTTAAATAAATGATTGATTTTATTTAGAGGTTAGGAAAAATACAGATATAATTTTTCTCATGCAAAACATTTTCCCTTGAATTTTATCCACTGACATCAAGAAGTTAAAAAGAAAACTAATTGAATGGAGAATTTTCTGTTCCAGACAACACTTATAAAGAATGCAAAATTGACTGAGAGCAGACTCGTTGAAATCTAGTAAAGTAGATATATATATAGATATATATATTCTAGATAAAGTAGATATATATCTAATAAAGTAGATATATAATCTAAAGACTTTGGACCTACAGACACTGTCATATATGTGCACCAGGGATAATTATTTAATTATAATATTCTTGGTAAAAGTATAAAACTGTCAACAACCTAATAGTTCATGAAATAAATAAAAGGAGGTTTTATATAAAGTGATTTATTAACAAAATGAACTATTACAAAGCTATGATAGTGATATAAATTTCAATATAAATGTTCACAGCTACACTATCCACATAGGTCATAATATTAACAGTAATAGCTATGCAACCCACAAGGAAATCTCTAAGACATAAATTGAGGGGAGGAAACAACAAGCATGAGGAAAGTGTACACAGCATGTAATTTAAAAAATTCATAGTCAAAACAATAGCATTCATTCTTCATGGAATACACACAAAAATCAGAATGGAAGAACATACAATAACTTAAGAAAGCTGTTATCTTGTGGAAAGTTGAGGCTAAGTAGCCTGTAGCAATATCTATGAAACAGTATAACAAAATATTGATAAGTGTGTATTCTGGGATGTGGGCTATAGATACTTGTTATAAGAACTGAGGAGTAGACAGAAAGGAACAATATCAAAATTCAAAATTTGATAGCTAAAAAGTAAAGAAAACAAAAGAAACTATTAATGCTTCTTGGTGGTAGATTTGGGGCTTCCAGAATCCATAACATGATAGGCTGCTTTCATAGGCAACCTAGGATCCCAGCACTCCCCAAAAATGTGATCAGTAATGGTATTTGAATGCTCTGTCTTCATAGAGTACGAATCTGATTGAAAATGAGAAGTTTGGAAGGGAGGTATAAGAATTTTCTTTTTTGGAGTCACTACTATATGCCCTGGGCTTTGTAATCACTTAATTCACACAAATCCCTTGGGGTTATTTTATAGATCAGGATATTTAGGTCAGATGGGTTCAATGACTTGCCAAAGCTCATACAGCAAATAAGAGGTTATAAAATGTAAACTCCAGCGGTGGGGCTCTAGGGCACATGGTCCCAATCTTGGTCCTGTGTCATATTCAAATTTTAATGGGAATATATTTGCATACACAACAATGCTGATGGATTTGAAGACAAGCCCTTATATTTTTGAGCCCTCAGGGCTTCAAACAAAGCAATCGGTGACTAATCTAAAGACTGAGCTTGCATTTCTTTCGCCATGAAATATTTATTGTCTATTGCATGCTAGCTTCCATCATTAGAAATTTTATATAAAATATACATGTGTGTGTGTCTGCGTATATATATGTGTGTGTGTGTGTGTGTGTGTGTGTGTGTGTGTGTGTGTGTGTGTGTGTGTGTGTGTGTGTGTGTATGTATATATATACACAATTCCTTAATAATTAAAAGGTATTTTTGAGAAACTACTGTTTGCAAGATGATGTGGGAAACAATGAGATAAATAAAGCTTGGTGCCTGAACTAAAAGAACATTATAATTCAGTAGAAAAAAAACAAAATATGAACAACTAATAATATTATTTTTAACCAATTGGTTGAAAATTTGCCTATCTGAAATGAGTTTAAAATATTTTCATTGAGCTATAATGGATATAAAATTTGGAAAAGATAAATCTTTCCATATAAAATGACAAAATCCAATACCGAGGGGGAAAATATTATGATATATATGAATAAAAAGTAAAATAAGAGTTACCTAATAATTTTCACACACAAAAATAGCGATTTCTAGAATCCAACTTTTTTTTTTTTTTTTTAAGAATAAGTGGTCATAGCGGACATATGATATAAACCACATACATTTTGATTTAACCAAACAAGTTAGTCAAATTAACCATAATAGAGTGTCAAATGTCACAGCCAGACACAAAGGATAACCTTACAGTCCTCTCTAGCACATCCAATTTCTAAAATAAAACAAATAAAATACTCTAACCATATATATCCCCTCGACTAAATAAGATTCAAGAAAATAAGCAAATATATTCCCATTAAAATTTGAATATGACACTGAAAATGTACATAGATGATTTGAAAAGTTACTGCCATTTCATTAAGAATTAAAAGTTAGAATATTCTTTAAGAGAAAGATTCAGTGGGTTTTTCTATGACAGTGGTTTCTTGAAAGGCATACGATGATTGATAAATATTTTAAATATTATATTTAAATATGTATTCTAAAATAGTACACTCAAATGTTTAACAATAAAGTACTAAAATTACATTTCCCAAAGCAGTTTTAGATGGAAATCTACAGATCCTTATCTAAGGCCTTTACACATTTATGTTACTAAATTTTATATTCCACATTTACATGTTTTTTAAATTTCAAACTAAAAAATTTTACAGCTTGATGGTTATTGATCCTCAACCTCTGTCTCCAAAGGCTATGAATGTAGGAATACTGACTATGACTGCTTTGGTGTCATCGAATGTGAGGTTTTTAAATTTTGTTTTACAGAATGGGTAAACTCATATTTCCTTCATTTTTTTTAATTTGGGGATTACTGGTTTTCTTTGTATTTTCTTTGCATTCTTTCTATGTATTTTCTTTGATAGAAAAACCAGTTAAAAATAAGGAAAATTTTTTGCTTACCAGTAACATAGAAACATCTCTATTATATGGAAAGTGAATGAGTCCATAATATTATAAATTGTAAGTCTTTATTCATTTGCAAATCCACTCAACAACAATATAATGAGTACCTACTATTTGCAAGGTAATGAGTTGTGGGTTTACAAATAAATAAATAACTCTAGTCTTCATGGAAAAATTTTATATTTCTGATATATTTTATGCCTTTTTTTCTTGCCTATTGCTAGTTATTCTATAATAACTGCTCTCGTAAAAATGAGGATATTATTCTCTTATGTCAGTGCAACAAACTTTACTTCAGTCCACTAAATTTAGGTAAAATTGAGCAAAATCAACATTCATTCTTAAAGTGTAACTACATTATTGTTTTTTTAAATTCTAAGATATTTTCATACTCCAAACTATTTCTGTTTATTTTCCATCCATATCTAATGCACTCGAGAAATAGTTTTTCAACATCTAAGGCTAACTTGGTTTATATTCTTCCTCAAGAGAATTTATAAATTTTTTAAAAGTTTCTTCTACCAAAGTTTCTGGATAATAACATTATAGGAAGAAAAGAGAGTGCTATGGTTAAACAATGTGAGAAAGGAATATATTACCTCCTCTTCAGCCATATATGTACTCTAGAATGTCTCATATCCTTTAACATGCTAATGAGTATTGTGACTCTAAAGAAAGTATAGAGACAGCAGTATTTCACCAAATTATTTGACATTGGAACCTTTATTTATGGTTCTACAAAGACTAATTTTTTGAGAAACACATTTAGGTGCAGGGAAAGGGCTGGTGTAGAAACTTAACAAGAAAAATGATGAATTCTAAGAGCAAACATGGGCTAAGAAGCTATTTCAGTTAATCCATTTTCAATTTTAGAGTGTCACTGAATTGGAAGTGTAGCAGAGAGAATGTATCTGAATTCCAGACAGGCATTTCATCATGATAGCAAGAATTGTGGGCCGGGTGGCAGTTTAATTATTTGGGAACATATCAGGCTAAATGAATTAACACAAAAAATAGTGAGTAGTTATATATCCAACTGGATTCTTGCCTCTAATCATCCAACTCAGTACAACTTTTTAATACATAGCCTTCATGGGGACATAGATGCATTTTCATTAAATCTGCAGGAAAGGTGAAGGGACAGCTGATGTACTAATTCTGAATTGGGAACATTTTTTCTATAAATGACAAGATAGTAAATATTATACATTCTGCGGGTCACACAGTCTTCATCAAAGTACTCAACTTTGCTGAGTTTCACTTATAATGTGAAAGCAGCTATAGACTTCTTTCATGCTAATAAGCACATTATTTTATAGATACATAAAATAATGAACATGGCTGTGTTATATAATAAAACATTATTTACAGAACAGATGATGAACTGGATTTGATCCACAGACCAAAGTTTGACAGAACAAAAATATTCAACAGTCTGGTATAATTGGCTAAATTTATGAAATTGAAATTTAATAGATAAAACATTTTGAATTCCAAGTCAACAATTCAACTTTATAAGAAGGAAAAGATATGGCATGACAGTACATGTTTAAGTTAATTGAAAGCTCAATGTTTCTCCATTTAACATACTTTCCAAGAAGACAATGCTACACCTGTAGCGGTCTCCAGAGAAGCACAAAATAAAACTTTGCCTGGGTCAAACCACACTCGGAATTCTGCATCAAACTCTATTTCCATTTGAAAGATGGCTTGCAAACAGGACAGCAGAGGGTACACAGGAGCATGGCTGGTATTGTGAAAAAACTGGGACCATGTCATAGAAGAAATAGGTTTGTAGAAAAACACTATTTAACCTAGAGAACAGAAGACTTCAATGACATGATATAACTACCTTCAGACATACTAATGGTTGTTACATAAAAGATGATTTAGATTTCCCTTTAATTGTTCCTGAAGTCAGAATTGAAATTATTACATGTTAGAAAGATAAGGCAAAATTTAAGCTTAACAAAAGGAAGAATTTTTTTTCAGTAAATATAGCTCTTCCACTCCAATAAATTACTTTGGCAGAAGTGTTTGTTCTCCCTATAGAGAAAACCATCAGGTACTGAAGGAGCCTCTCCAACCACAACGATGTTGAAACATTGCAGAGCGATTCAATTACTAACTAGGAGAATGGCACTCACATTTCTCTTCAATTCTAATATTCTCTGACTTTATAATCTGGTGAAATTTAAGTCACCAACTTTCTCAATCATGAAAATCTTTGCCATTTTTAAATGAAATTTTAACTTCTAGACTGAATGCCACTAAAATCCTGTATTAATTCTGCTTAGAATTTTATTTTTATTACATATTTTGTATTAGCTTTCTTTCCAGCACAGTATCTAATTAGGTTTGAAAATAAGCGTTTCTGATGGAGGCTAAGAATCAAAGTATTTTGACATTAACGTGGTATTTATAATAGTTTATAGGAACTCTGTGATTGATGAAGGAGACCAGCATGCCCTTGGTTTGTCTCTTTTGGTTTTGTGTTTAAAATGTAACGTGACTTTTTTTTTAAAGTAAACTATGCAGAAAATGTATGACTCTGATATATAATGTGTAAATGATGAGAAATTGCTATCTCATCATCAACTTCCAATCAAGCTAAGCTACAAATAACAGCATTGATTGTAATAAGACTTTGTACTGACCTTATCCTGCAGGCAGATTCTATAGCAGTGTTCTTTGCAATATCTGCTGAGACACTTGATTGTAATTTGAAAATTTGTGCATTTTCAGTTAATGTTGAAGTTATTATTATGTGGTGTCTGAACAAGATAGCTACCTGTGGTTAGTATTCCCAGAATTTCTCCCTCCCTCTTTTTGTCTCATATTTTCCTTTCTTTCCCGGAGAAGTACTGCAAAGTTTAGGAAGTGTTTACTTTCAGAATTTTCAATTAAAATTATGAATTAGCTTTAACCCATGGATTTAAAGATATTAGACTTGAAAATAGTTCACAGAAAATGAAAGGCCTAGAAAAAGTCTGTAAGATAGAAGTAATATTTCCTTAGGAAAAAAAAGGCAAGATGGTTATTTTTAAGCTAAAAGAATTTTTTTTTCCCTGAATGTTAACTAGGGAACTATTCCATTGGAAAAAGTTTACAAGATACTGTATTTTATTTTCCTTCTCTAAATAGGAGTCAGTCAACAAGAAGATGTCAAAATGAATTTGAATATTTCTCAGTTATTTCTATTAAAATTTCATCTGTCTTATTAATGGAATAGAGGTAATTGTATCCTCTAATTGTCTGAGTAATTCTTTTTTCTTTTAATAAAGTGTCAGAATGTGGCAGTGGGCTACATTCAGAGCGATAGAGTTAAGTATAGATGTGATAATACTCTTACTGTCCAAAGGAATGTTCAGGAGATTCGCAGAATTAAAAATAGAACATGTGATAGCATTATTTTTTAATCTAATTTCTTTATATAATAAGTGAGAAATAAAACTGTGTAAAACAACACTAGAAGTGCTTTGAGCAATTCAGGGAATACATTAAAATATAAATGGTCATTGCATGGATATTGACAGTTCTGATTTCTTATTCCACTTTTGTATATATCATGCTTCTTTAGCTCTTAGTATTTTGGGTTGATATTTACACTTTATCATCTGCCTACACTGCATACAATTAAAGAAAACTTTCTATGTCTGAGTATTGTGTTTCATTTATAGGCATAATAAAAAATGTTCTCAATAGAATTTTAATATTTCTAAAATAATGTCAGAAAAGTATATTTCAGTATAATTAGAAATTACGCCTCACAATTTTGTATAGTTAAATTAATTTATTGTCATTTTGCTTGTGCAAACTGTTTTCTGGGGGAATAGTACCTGGTAGGTATTAATAAATGCACCATCCATTCTAAAAATTAAGTAAGAGCACAGAAAGCATATCTACAAAGCAAACAGGTAAAAATCATTTTTAAAGTCTGGTCAAAATTCCCAAAAGAAAAAAAATCAAGAGTTTTATCAGTAAATATACATAATTTCTTCTCTTTACTCTTGGAATTCAGTAAAAAATTACTTGATTATTTCTACTTTTAGCATAATCTGATGTCTATTAGAACAATTAAGTAGAAAAATAATAATGATCACAGTCAAGAAGTAATATATCTTCAGTGTAGTCCTTGGTGGATGCTTCTTAGAACACCCAAAAAACCTTTCACATGAATCCCCAACCTCACGCAGGTCCCATCAATCTCAGCAGGACCTTAGGCCCTACTTTTCTGAGATCGAGGTCTCCTACATAGGGACTTCAGCTGAAGAAGAAAGAATATCCATTTATCCATACACACACACACACACACACACACACACATACACATGCACACTCATCTTTAGAGTCACTTTTTTCCTATAGTTTCTGTAAAAGAAAAGGTGCTCTGATATATAGTTTACCTGCCTACACTCTAAGGACTTCATTATTCAATTATACTTTTTCCTCACATCTTTTAACCTTATGGCCTTCTACTGCACTACTTTCCCACATGCTCAGGTATTCTCATCCAATAAATCGATTCATAGATTCCTTCACTCTGCTGTTCTTTCTAGCTGTCACTCAGCCTCTTCTTTTCTCCATGAACAAATCACTTGCAATGTATCTACATCCAATACTGTTACTATCACACCACTCACTTTTTCCATTGCCTTCCTATGATCTGTCTTCTCCACTGCTCATCTTTTGAAATTCCTCTTACTAATATACCCGTGACTTTCTAATCTCCAAGGCTAAAGGTCTTTTCCTAGTTCTTTTCATCCTTTTTCTCTCTAAAGTGTGTCTTTCCTGGCCCCCAGGAAAGACTCTTTTGAGTTCTTTCTCATGCAATTTGGACATTTCTTTTTTAATTGCTCTGTAATTCTACTTTCTCCCAACTCCCATTTGAACATATTATTCAAGGTTAATTTTCCCAATATTCATGTCTTTTCCCTCAACATTCATTCTCTTAGCTTTCTTATCTATTCTCGTGATCTATAACAGTCCCGTATATGGAAATGATTCCCTCATCCGTACCTCCAATCCAATGTCTTCTCTCCTAAGCTCAAGCCCTGTGGTTACAACCAGACGTTAGACATTGTCTGCTAGATGCCTCCACTGAAACCACAAAGTAATGTGACCAAAGAAAACTGGACTTTCTCCCCCTGAGCTAATCTTCCTCTCACCTCTCTACCGCTTTCACAAGTACCTCCATCTGCTCATCAACAGAGGTACAAACCTTTGATCATTTATGACATTTGGGGCCATATTCATACAATTGAAAAAGCCTATGAAGTATATGTCCACAATGCCTTTCAATTTCTTTTAAACTACAATGTTTACTGCAAATTCTCATAAATTGCTTTCTTGCCTACATTGCTGCTCTAATCTACAAAAGTGTCAATGTCTAATTATTATTATTTTTAAGTTATTAGATCTCTTCTTAAGGACACTCAATTACTTGTTTGAGTATACGCAATCAGATAATAAAGTCTTCTATAAGGTGGCCTCTATCTCCTTTTCTAGCTTGATATCCCACTGATCCCAGGTAAATATTCAATAATCCAGGTATGGTTGGCTACAAGTATGTCCCCATCATTTTCCCCTTTTGAGACATTACTCACACTTCACCCATTCCCAGGAATCCTTTCTACCTCTTTCTGCCTTATAGGCATCATGTCAATTCTACTTATCTCCAAAGACTACCAGTTCAAATTTCACC
Organism: Pteropus alecto; assembly: GCF_000325575.1. Classification (NCBI taxonomy): domain Eukaryota; kingdom Metazoa; phylum Chordata; class Mammalia; order Chiroptera; family Pteropodidae; genus Pteropus; species Pteropus alecto. The sequence goes on from NW_006439757.1 coordinate 3,424,036, forward strand.
TTTTTCAGAATTGTCTTTCTAATCCTCTTAACCATCTTAATACCTTATATAATGGCAGTTAGCTTATTTTAACTTATATTTCAGATATAATGCCCCAACTATACACATTATAAGCTTCTTGAGTGACTATTTTTCTATTTGCCTCTATGGCATTTTTAACAAAGGACTTGGAATTCTGTAATTATTCAACAAATACTTGTTGAATTTACACATATTTTTCTTTATTCACTCAAAATGTTATATCCAACTCTGAAATTTAAGTAATGTGGAAATTTAAATAGTTTCAGGAACTTAAGGTAATAAAATTGATATATTTAGGTATGAAACTTTTTCAGTAAGTTTAAATCATGAAAAATGATTAAGAATCAAAGAACAACTTTAATGACAAAATGAAAGATTCTATGAAAAGGTTTAAATATCTAAAAGACAGAAGATGTGTATAGAAAAAGAAAATTTAAAGGTGAGAAAAACATCTTTTCTTTTTAAATGTACTAGAAATGTGCTGTCTCTTATAGTTTTTTAATATTATCAGAAGAGAGAATAAAAATAAAAATATGCAAATGTATTATTTCTGCTTTAATTTATTTTTTTATAGGCCTATTGTAAACTGGTTGCCAAGAAAACCTGAGCTCTTTAGGGTCAGAATTTATTTAGAATTTAAAAAACATATAACTAATCTAAGATGAATTTCCAAGTTAACATTTATAACTAAGTTTCCAGTGACTGGAATAAAAACGTGTCTCAATTCAAAAACTCTGGAAATTCCAAGGAGTTTTAAAAATTTAGATAATAATATTAGAAAATTATAATAAAGGAACTGATGGGAATGAAGGAGAGCAAGTAGTGGTAGGGTTTGTAGATGATTTCTACAATAAATTTTGATAAATTTAAAGCAAAGTCTTGGTTTTTCTTAAAAACATTTGTAACTGATAATTAATTTATCCTTGTATTGTCAAGACCCTGCATCACAATGTATAATATATAATATAATTAGAATATGCCTCACAACTGAAACCTGTATAGTCATTTTTCAAAAGTGATGGAAACTCAACTGCAACAATAACATTGTTTAAAAATTGAAAGCAAAAATGAAACTGAATAATACTACAGAATCTATTACAAAATTAATTCTTGAAGCTTAATGAATTAACTCTATTAAGTTTGAGATCTTGTCTCTACGTAAAAATAAAACTCAGCCTTTCACATAAATAATATTATAAGACAAAATATATTTGAAAAGAATTAAGAACACGCCAATTGTTGAGGTAGGCAAATCTCTGCTTCTTACAGAACTTGTATTAGTCAAATCAAAGTTTTAATGCTATCCTAGTTTTCTAAAATTCAAGAGTTAGTAAAACTCATTAAGATTTAGTCTTTGACTCACTTCTTCCCATATATGGGCCACCTCATTTCATTTAAAAAAAAAAAAATCTTATCTGTTGTCCTAGTTTAGAATGTATTTCAAAAAAATATTGTTTGTAGTTTTTTTCTAAGGCTCATTTTATTTTTCTTATTTTTTATATTTGTGAACATTGTAACCTTTAAATACTTTCCTGGAAACTCCTTTCTTTTACTTTGAAAACCAAAGCATAGAATATCTCCTATCATGGCCTTTTTTCCCTCTCAAGTCGCATACAATGGAGGATCGTCAGAATTTATATGATGTATGTTTACATCATGGATTTTTGAAATACACTTTTTAAAAACTTTTCTCCAAAAGTATATATGTCAAAGGCTCCAATACTTTCTTTGACAGACTGGATAAACTCAAGCAAAAAAAAAAAAAATTACCTAATTGCTAATTCTCTTTCCTTCTCTATAAAATCCAGTGTAATAATTTAAATTTCAGGAACTGTGCAAAATATATTATAGAGAGTTGAAGATCAGAACATTCCATAAGTAATGATCCAACAAATACTTTTTTCTCAGGACTGAAATAGCACATTTATAAATGGCCTTTTTTTTTGTTTAAAGATTGGCTGAACCAAGAACTTGATCTATCAGTTTTGAAACATGCCCTGAGGCACAAACACAAAGAAAGAGAATCTCAGCCCTAAGAATGAGGTCTGTGTCACACCTGGCGGGGGAGCCCAATGGAAGCTTCAAAGGGTGAAGGAAGCTGCTTTCAAGTTGCAAGGAGGACAAGCCAACTGAATAAAGCCATTTTCTTAGCTTTTGAAAAAATATATTTCACCAAAATACTAAAGAGTGCCATAATTATCATGAGAAAAATGGGGAAAATATGACAAAATGTTTCCTTTCCTTTTTGTGCCTTTCCTTATTTTTCCCAAATGTGATTTTTGTGCCCAGATAGTATCATTTCTTAACATAGATAATCTCTTTCTGAGCATAAAGACATTTGCTGGGTTCACAGTGAAAAAAATAAATCTGGAATTTTTAAATTGAAAACTGAGTATGAAACAAATAAAGGGTAAAAATAAAATAAATTTAAATGAATTTATCAAGATATAATTAGATATAAATAAATGATATATCTTCCATAAAGTACAGAGGGGGTGCTGTCACATTCTTAGAGTTAGTCATTAAAATTTCTTATGTTTGACATTCTTGGAGGCCTTGCCTCCTTTTTTAGTCTACAATCTAGTACATTGGCTAGGTTTTAAGATCACCCCCCCAAAAAGTGCTAAAATGAATCATAGAAAAAAAGTCAAACAATACCATATTTATACACAGGAGCCAGAAAAGAAATCAGTAATTTAAAATGTAAAAATATAATTCTGTATTTTCAATTGATAAATACAAAACCATGTGGCCATGCACTTCAAGTCTATTACATTTGTCTCTTTTCAGTGAAACTTTTTTCAAATTATAGTGTATAGTTGTGTCTGCATTTGACTTATAGTCCCACACAATTCTTTTCCCTATGTAGTCCAGTAAATCTGATATCTAAACGATAACCAAGTGTCACTTCTTAATCCTTAATCTTCCAACTGATGGCATTGATAAACTCTTCCTTTCTATATGTTTTCCATGCCTTTTGTTGACATCCATCATATCCATCATATTGTACTCTCATGGCTTTCATCTTGACTCTGATTTCTTCCTCTTATTTTACTGTAAGCAATCTCAAGTTTTTGATTTTTCTTACTGTTTGCTTATTGCTCTCTATTTCCTTAGCAACCCCTGTACTATCTTCTTATCCGTCTTAATACTGTCATCTTTCATAAGTCAATGGTCTCTAAAGCTTCAACCAATGTGTCAGTGCAGCTGATCATCATATTTATGTATCTTCCCCTAATCTCTTTCTTGAGCTTCAGCTTTGTTTTTATAACTGCATGCTAGAGAGATTTCCCTGGATGTTTCGTGAGCAAATCAAAGCTACCATGTCTAAAAGGATATCTAAAAGGATATCCTCTTAACCAGAAATTCTTCCTCCTCATTTGTCATGTCCGTATTTGGCACCAATACTCTCTCAAGCCTCAAGGCTATATATTGTCCTACTTCCATGTCCTTACTCATGCTATTCCATGATCCTCCCAGTCGGAAGTAAGCCACTGAATTTCTAAGAATTTTTTGAATATTTGTGTGATGCTTATCAAGTTTTGATTTACTATTCTATTTGACTTCATTTTACATATCCTACTATGCTAAAAACTCTTTAAATCCAATATCATGTCTTCTTAACGTAAGAGTTCCCTCCCCAGACAGTATTCAGAGTATGTTTTTTTATCTGAGTAAATGAATTGGGCAATTAATTAATTCAGTTTACTCAGAAAGCAACTCATAAAAAGAGTAATTAATTTTGAGCTAATTTACATACACCGTCTAGTCTAAAATATTTATGATCCTACCAATCCTGCAGTAGACACTAGCTGGGGGGAAAGGTGCAGTACTCACATTCCATAAGATTCACTCCAAGGCGCATGTCAGGTAAGAGGTAGAATTTTGAAAGAAAACAGATAACAGATTTGCCGGCCCAGGTTGAGGATCTGTACTGTTGGTCACATAATCGATTTTAAAGAAAAGGTCTTATAGCTATTAATCCTTAGTGATTCCTCTAAGTGGTGAAAACTCATATTTCAACACAAATACCACTAGTCAGAATTCTTCACATCTAATCTTTATCTCTTTCTTCTATAAATTTAACCTGAGGATGATGACATACCCTTTTTCTGAAAGAAAAATAAACAGCTAAATCAATGTCTTTATGAAAGAGATTAAGAGCATAATTATATGGCATTATGAGGGTGAAAGAATAGATGCCATCATCACATTATATGAGTGAGAAAGGTGCAAAGGAAACTTAGGAATTCAAGGAAGAGTGAAGGCCTGTAATAGAATTGACATTATTTGAAGAGGCAGTTGTTTACATGAGTAAATCTGAGAGGCAAGTGAATGTTCATAGCGAACTATAGAATAACAGGAATATGTAGCAATGTGCTGAACAAGTGAAAATAATATTTTAATATGATAAAAACCATTCAGTCTTTCAGATTGTAAATTATCTTTATTAAATACTTTTAAAATCAAGAGTATCCCACTGTTCTCTAATTATTTTCCAAATATTAGCCACTAGGATAAATAATAGTGTATTTACATTATAAAATATTAACTTTGATCTTCATAAACAATAAAAATGTTTGTATCTTTTTTGTGTATGTAATGCTGTTATATACAGCATGACGG
>NW_006439757.1:3428724-3506861 GCF_000325575.1 Pteropus alecto
TCAATGGTTTATAAAAGAGAACATAGGAACTTAATAAGTTGAGACAATTTCAATTCCAAAGGAAGCATATTTGACTTTTAGTAGCTAAGTAATCAAAAAAAAAAAAATTATGTAAATTATTCTTTGTAATAAATAAGGGAAAGCTTGCTGCCAAGGTTACATTTAGTTACTCAACCAGTAATTTCCAAATTCATACCTAGAACAATAATAGTAAAATGCTTCTGAATCTGCCTATTTCTCACCAGATGGTCTGGAGCACAATAATTTTATATTTAATGGGGATAGACATTTTCATTGTTCATTTGTATTTCAAAGACTATGCTACATTCATAATTTATGATCTTAAAACACAAATTAATATTTAGCTAAATAAATGCATAAGGCATTGAATTATATTATGAAGAAGATACAGAGATAAGTGCTTCCCATTGAATAAGGCAGAATAGATAAGGCTACAAATAATATACTACAGCTCAAAAGGTATTAAGGAATATAAGAAAGTCCCAAGCAAGGTACTGTTATAGTACAAGATTAAAGAAATTACTTTGGACTGATAAACAAATCAATCCTCATTGAGGCTGTTATAGGCAATCGGAACCTTAACAAATATGATGGATTTGAAAAAGTAGAGATGCAAGTAAGTATATTTTAAAGACACAGAGGTTAGAAACTGCCTTGAGTATGTAAAGGTTGTCCTGGTTTTCCCTAGACTTTCCCAATTTTAGTACTAAAAATTTCACATCCTGGCAACCCCCCATTAGTCCTGGACAAATAGGACAGTTGTTTGGAAGCGGGTGGACAAGAGGAAGACTACAAGTTTAATAAGGAAGTATAAAAAGTTAAGGAAAGGAGTGGCAAAATACGATATTGCAAAATTGGCACATGCAGATCATGGAGAGTTTTAATGCAAAGCTAAAAATCCGGGACTTTATTCGAAAGAACCATTGATGAGTTTTAAACAGAAAAACAGCCTAGTTATTTCCACTCATGAGATGAAATGGTTATCAATAACAAGGCTATTGACAGCCACTCCAGGTAAAACGTAGTGAGAGTTGAGAAAAATGATGGTAGAAAGCATAAAAGGAAGAAAGTAGAAATAAATGTTTGGGAAGTAAAATATACAAAACTTGGTAATTGTGATTAGAGATTGATGATGTTGCTCATTCATCCATTCATTCATTCACTTATTCAAAAGTATTTACTTAGCGCCTGTTGCATGACAAATACTATTCTAGGAGAAGAGGATACAGCAAGGAAGAAAACAAACATGTAGCTTACATTCTGTTGGAGATGTCGTCACAAAAATGGAGAAAGCAAGAGGAAGAACTAGGTATTGGAGAAAGATCATGAGTCCATGTTTACGTACTAGCTGTCATGCCTGCACAGTGGCATAAAAAATTTTTCTGGACTAGTCCAAGTTATACTCTATACATTCTAAAGATCACTCTGGCTCCAGCAAGTAAGATAGATTTCATAGGATTAACTCAGGAAAGAGAGAAAAGTAAGAAGGTAGAACCCTGTTCATGAATCCTGAGGTCATGGCCTACAGAAATTTAGTAGGAAAGAAAGTAAAAGAGATAAATATGAGAGACACCAGAGGCTCTTTGGACTCAGTAACTTATTGCGCCACGTGGCGGAAAAGAGAACTCAAAAGAAGTGGAGCCTGGGGGGAGAATGGGATACAATTTTGAAACATTGATCACAGATATTCTCAGGGTTATTCATGAATCCAATAATGAAGATTCTCCAGCAGAGTTATAAGCACAAAGCTGTACAGCAAGGAATTGTTTACCTGTTGACTACTAGCCAATCTTGGAGATATAACCAACTCCATCAGAGTGAATTCCAGCCTTTACTGGAAAGATAACAGAGAGCAATAAGAAGAGAAATATATTAAAACTTGATTATCCACATTAAAAAGGCAGTGGGAGAGGGCAATCCGTGGATAAAATGGAAAATACAAAATAAGTTGGAAAAAATGAAATTTTTTCCGTGTCATAGAAGCCATAAGAAGCATCTCAATCCAAATTATCATAATAACATCACTATGTATTATTTATGACATTAAAAATTATATTTTCATAGGAGCAATTAGAAGCAATAATTTTGCTTAAAATCATAAATTACCTTCTCTCTGTTCTTCACCTCCGTTTAATCACCAAATTTTTAAAATAAACCTTTTAAATACAGTATGTTTCATCAAATACAACTAAATGCATGCATTCTAGTACAAATAGCCTGTGAATATAAACTTTAATCAAAAACAGGTTAGGTACTTTAGTTTTTCTAAAACAAAGAACATTCTAAAATTTTTATCAGAAAATTCAGAAAATATAAGTTTTCATAAATGGAGCTTGTAAATATAAATTTTCAACTAAACTAACTTAAACTTTATTATTGTACTTTTAAAACAAGACTAGATTACTAAAATTTTAATCAAAAATAATTGTGAGCATGAGTTTACATCAAATAAAATCTGGCAGAAATGCAAGTTTTTAATTAAAGATTACATACATTTCTTTTCGAAAACTTATAAAAGTGCTTTTCCCACTAAACTAGCCTAGTTCAAAGACCAGTAATTCATTGGGAAGAAAAGTTGTAGTATATTATTTTTCATAAAAAATAAGCTTTTAAGTATGGCTTTCCATCCTTACTAGCTTACAAATGGCAGTTTTCTTAAAATCTTACTGAATATAAAGTTCACATCAAAATGAACTTACTAACATGATTTTACTCAAAAATAGCTTAAAACAGAGCTCTAAAAAAACAATAGCTTAAATCGGATTTTTAAAAATTTCAATTAAAATAATTTATAAACATGAGATTTCATCTACACTAGTCTATAAAACTATAAAGCTAATCGTATGTATTCCCTCCTTTCTTTTATATCACCTTTGCTAAAGTTTATGTATCTTGCAGCTTTCTTCTAATTGATCTCCTTTATTCCAATTTATATTCCACATATTACTTCAATTTCTAAAACTATGGGTTGGAAGGAGGGAAAGTTACTGTTAGTGTGTACAGAGGTTCTGTCTGAGATGATGAAAAAGTTCTGGAAATAGTTAATGGTGATGGTCATTCAACATTGTCAATGTAATTAAAGCCACTGAATTATACACTTAAATAGTTAAAGACTCACGTTCTCCAGAAATATTAACGAACTTTTTCACAATCTGACTTTTTCTGTTACTTGACTTCCGCAGATTTTTGCTTCAGCAGCATCAAGCTGTCTGTGGCTTCCTTGACATCATAGTTCCTTTTCTTGCCTCCTCACCAAAGTACTTCCTGCTCTCCCTTTTCTTAGAGACACACACACACACACACACACACACACTCCTTTTCTTAGAGACACACACACACACACAGACACACATACATCCTCTTTTGTCTTGTGAACTTCCATTCATCAACTAAGTCTCAGCTGTGGTGACGTCTTGTGGACTTCCATTCATCAACTAAGTCTCAGCTGTGGTGACATTTTTGCCTGTGCTCGCTCCTTTGCATGTAGAGGCAGATTCCCCTCTGTTTGCTCCTTCAATACTTTGGCCAGATATCTGCCACTGAATACTTCCCATTATTATGAAGTCATTGATTTATGTGTCCATCTTGCCATAGACTAGGGGCACAGACTGTGGTTTTTTTTCCTTCTTGACTGCCTAGTATACAGTATGGGCTCGATAACTACTTATTGATCAGTGCATCCAATGTTGTCCTTTTCTATTTGTATTTATTCTCACCATTCTATCAATATGCATCATGGTTTGAAGGACTTAAAATGCCATCTGATATATCTAATAACTTCTTTATTTGACCACTTAAAATTTAATGGTTTAATTTTTCATTATGGTATTTTCATTATGCCATTCAAATATGTTGAATCTCAATTGCTTTATGTGATTTATGGTTTGTCACCTCAACAAGCTGGATTTCTTTTGCCTTTTTCATGTGTAGCCTCAAACTGCACCTTCCATGAATTTAATTCTCATTTGTCAAACAGCTATCAGTTACATAAATATTGAAATAAAAGCAACGTTGCTTTAAACTTTCCATAATCTAAGTTTTTATTTATCCTATACAGGTAGATAAATGGTTGTCTATCAGGTTGTAATTTAGGCTATTTGCTTCTTAAGATTATAGAAACTGTTCTCATAGACTTATGATACTCCTAATAAAGACTACAGTAACTATTATAATATTACCATGTTAGCCTTGCCTTTTGGGTCTTCATTATACCTTTAGATGTCTCTGTTGCACTAAACTAAAGGGAAAATATTATGGTAAATTTTTAGCATATGTATGAAATTATCTTTTATGTATTTATTTATTTAACCAATAAGCCACTTATTCATTTACTCAAGCATGAGTATCTACTATGTGCCAAATATTATTGTAGTCACTAAAGAATGAGATACAACAACAGCTAACAAAAACAAGTACTTGCTATGATAGTGCTTACACTCTAGTAAGTAGACAGAAAATAATTGGGCCAAAAATACATATTTAAAAATGCAGGTGGTAACAAATGCTAAAAAGAAAAAATGAAGCAGAATAAAGGAAAGTGAAATGTAAGGGGAGGGGAAGGTATTGCCGTTTCATTCAGGGTGTACAGTGAAGGTCCAAGACGGAGGGACCGTACGGGCATGTATAGAAGCAGGGAAACGAGTGAGAAGCCTTCAACAGTGAAAGAAAATAGTGGTTTAGAAGAGGGTAGTTAGTGCTAGAGTCTGCACTCTTCCATAAACAAAAAGAAAGTAAGAGTTGAAAGTAGTTGATGAGTTATATGAGTTTAAAAGAAGAGGAGGAGTCAAGGAAGACTCCAGGGTTTATGGCCTGAGAAAATGGAAGCATAAATTTGCAAATTTATGGCAGTAGACAATTTAAAGGAAATTTTTATCTTGGAAATGCTAAATTTGCGAAGGCTGTTAAATATCTAGATGAAAATGTCAAAGAGAAAGTTTTATATGTGAACCTTCTCCCCTAAAACTTTTTTTCTTTCCAGAATCAAACTCATGTATCCTATTACAAAATTATCAATATGCTACGATGAGTCTAAGGATTGTTCAATAAAAACCCATACTTGGATGACTATCATAAGAACAGTTTATATAAAACTATATTTAGAAATGAAATGCCATTATCTCTTCTCCTTAGGGGAGGCATTTTCTACCAAAAGTTGGTGACTGAAGTTTTGGAGGCAAACTCATTTCTGAGAGCCAAAATATCTACTAAAAACATCTTTATGAACTGGAAACACAGATTAATCCCCTTCAAAGATATGTGGATTTATGTTGTGTTACTGAGTGCCAGATGTAAGGTTGGCACACTTTGCGCGTCAACAAGGATTACTGTCATTTAACTTGGTATTTATACTAGGGCTTGCTCTGTGAGCAGCCCTCATAGGGAAAACCCTTAACACCACAAATCTACTGCTCAAATGGCATAAACTTCCTGGAAATTTAGATGAGGCTAGGCCCTGGGCTTCCCTCCTAATCCCCTTCTTCCAGGCTGAAAAAATATTTTGTATATACTGCTCATAATGTCTGTGATTTCTGTGGCTGTGCTTCTCCAACTTGTATTTCTTGGAGTGCCTTTGTGTTAATCAGACTTAAGCTACTTCTCTCCTTATAGCTACACGCCGTTGTGGTTTGTCTTCCATTTGTAGCCTTGATGTCATCAGTTATGACAGAAGGCTGGACATTCCAAGGCAATCCTCTGCTAAAGGATTCTTCCACATTGTATGCATGCAACTGTTCTCCTTCCATGTGACACAGCGCAAGTATATTGTTCTCATGGTTTCATTCATTTTTTTCAGATGAATAACCTAGGTGGTATAACTGTTTTCAATAAAATAAGGTAGTTTACCTAAGATACATCATCAGGCTAGCTGTCTACTTTAATTCTTATGGCAGCTATCAAAATAAAAACATGTCTGAAGGCCAGAAGAAATCATCAATTATTCAATAGAAAAAAAAATTAATGCTATATCTCTTCTGTTTTCTCTTCACTTGAAAACAGAAGATAAGGAGGTTATAAATTGATAGTTTCCATGGATCCACTGAAACAACTGAATCACTCCCCAGAGAGTCACAGACTCCATGTGAGAAGCCTCACTTGTCACAGGTTCATCTGTGTCCCCCAAAAAAGATATGTTCAAGTCCTACCCCCTAGTACATGTGAACATGACCTTATTTGGAAATAGCATCTTTGCATATGTAATCAAGTTAAGAAAAATGGTCATATGGGATTGGGGAGGGTCATAAATCTCATGACTGGTGTCCTTGGGAGAAGTCCATGTGAAAGTGGAGGCAGAGATTGGAGTGATTCAGTTGAAGTCCAAGGAATTCCAAGCATTGCAGGCAGCCACCAGAAGCTAGGAGAGAAGCATGGAACAACTTCTCCCTAAGAGCCTCCGGAAGCAACCAACCTTGCAAAGACCTTGATTTCTAGCGTCCAGAACTATAAGAATAAGTTTCTATTATTTTAAGACACCCAGTTTGTGGTGCTTTGTTACAGCAATCCTAGGAAACTAAATACAAAGGGGAAAATGCTATGTCTTTTCTAGTTTCTCTTTACTTGGAAACAAACAAGAGGAGGTTATAACTTGCAAGTCTCTGTAGCTCCATTGCAACTACTGAACACCCCTTGGAGAACTACAGAATCCTATTTGAAAAAACACTGTTACAGTCAACTGTTTACATGTTCTTAGCTGACTAAAATGAAGAATGATCAGTTATTTTGACTTGTTTCTCGAAGGTGCCTTGCTCCTCACTCCTCTATGCTCTTGTCATTAAAATTACCGTTAACAAGGATGCAACCTCTCCTTACCAATCTACCTTCTTTTTTCTATTCAAGAATCAACCCTAACATCTTCTTCTCTGGGATGTGTTTCTTTCTGCCAGACTCCTCTCTTCTACATACATCCCCAAACCCACACACATGTATTTTATATCGGATGCCCACTGCTCTGCCCCAGTTCTACATGTTAAATATTGAATAAGCTGACCCTCAAAAAGCCTGCTATACATGTACTTCCATCTCCATATGCTGCAAACAGTCCCAAATCCTTTGTGGCCAAATTCTGGACCACATGGCCATGATAAGCTTCTTTCTAACTTAGTTATATAATTAGACCAGAAATGGGCAAAGAACCCAATGGCACCAAAACCATAGGTTTTGCAAGGGTCTTTGATGTTCCCAATGTAAAAACATTTAGATGGGACTATCAGACTCTTGTTCCAATTTTAAATAGAAGAAATACAGAGAGGTGAGGTCATTAGCAAAGCTAGTTCCAGTGGTATGTCATATTTGAAGTAAGGCCAGAAAGACTTTGATGGTCTATGTCATATTGCACTGTTAAAACTTACCCAAAGTTTTCAAGAAGCAGAAACAAGAAGAACTTGATTTGAAAATAGGGAGATAGTGGTTCAGATGCACAGATGAAGCAAAAACAAGAGTGTGCATAGCTGATAGCAGAGAGATGGAGGTGGAGGCAGCCAATCCCAAATCCAGTTCCAGAAGATGTGTTTCATAGTAAACGACAATTGCTTGAGATAGCTGGGGTGATCTTCCTTACACATTCAAGTGTCCATCTAAAAATTCCATCAGTCTCATTTGTAGCTCTCATCCTGCTTTACTGCTAACTTACGTGTCAGTGTCTCCCAGAAAACTGTTAGCTTTGTAAGAAAGAGATCTCAATCATCTGACTTTATCTATCAACCTAGTAAGCTCTCAATAACCAATAACCAGGGCAGATGCAAAAATGTCAGGACAAATTAGAACTTTCAAATACATCAGCCTGCACTGATAAACTTTTCAGAAGAAGAAAAGCACTGATTGAATGCTAGGAACATTTCTATCCATAAAGCATGGCACTCATACAATCTCATACTAGAATTTAAAACCTTCCTTTCTCCACCTTCCAGACAAATAATGATCAATTCCAGTTGATTCTTTCTCTGTCTCTCGCATCTGTCTTATTCTCCTCCCACCACTGCCTCTGCCTGACAACACTATTTTAGCCCAGCTAAATCACCATTATTTCCTCCTTACGTATCTTCCTTCTTCAGTTGCATCCACTACAGTTAAGTTTTCCATTTTTCTACCAGAAGATTCTAAAACACAGGCTTGATCATTTTACTCCAGTAAATAATATCTTATAAAGTCCACACACCTTGTTTGTATGATGAAATATCCAAATTCTTTTAGAAAACGAAAGTCCTTTATGATCTGACACTTGTCCTCCTCAGCTTTTTGTGGTATCCTTATTTTTTCTTTCCCATTGCCTATCTCTGCTCCAGCTAAAAATAACCCATGGTGTTCCTTGTATATACCATGTCCTCTCAGCTTTGGACTCCAAGCATGTTATTTCCTTGGACTCTCTCTACCAAAAACTCCCATGCCCCTCAAATACATATCACACTACTTCTTATCTGAGTCATGCTGACTCATTCTTCAATTATTGGCTCAGAAACCACTTCTAATATTTCAATGATTAAATTTAGGCTGGGCTTTGCTCCTGTATGTTTCTATAACATTATTATATTTGTATTTATATTATTATATCTCATGTATCAGTCATCCTCTATACTGTAAACTCTTTAGATCCAGGAACTCCATATAGATATCCAACCATGTTATCTGCAGCATCTAACGCAACGTGTAGGCCCATAGGAGGCATTCATTAAGTATTTTTTAATTGAATGAAGGGATTTATTTCTGTAGAAATCTAGATATCTATACATCCTGGTATAAGACATGATAAATAGACAAATGTTAAGAATTTGGAATGTTTTGTTTGTGAAACAGGAAGCAAAGTAACATCTCTATATATGAGTTTGCCTCCAAGAATAGAAAGGGAGGATGGGGAGGTGAATTTTATCTATTCCAGAAGTCTAATCCAGCTCAGTCTTATTTGCCTCAGTCTATGAGCTAGTGTCTAAAGGAGGGCCCTATAGTATTTAAAAGTTTATATATAAATTCAAATGAATAAAAGACAGAAAGGTTTCTATCAGAATTGTAAAGGTCCATTTTCACTGCTACCTTTGCCCAGACATTACAGTCTAGTAATTAACTGAGGAATAAGCTTTTGTTTTGCTGTGCTCTGAAATAAGGTAGGTAAGCATTCAGGAGAGAATTTTATCTGAAGATTTAAATTATTCTACTGTTCCCATAGTCTATGTCATATTGCACTGTTAAAATTTACCCAACTTTTATAAAATTGCAATAATAGAATCTGATCTTGTAGAAAGAGAGAGTATATACATAAATATTATCATGAATACTATTAACTAGGCTGTAGGTAGGAAGGGTGAGTATTAATATTCGTGTTCATTTTTGAGTTTGAGACCTAAGATAATACAGAGGTTATCATCACATCGTAAGAGCTGAGATTTGTTGAACCTCTACTCTGTGCTTCACACTCATTATCTCATTTAATGATCACAAAAATCCAACAAATCAATACTCTTGTTATGCCATTTTGTGGATGAAAAAAACTGAAATTGGGAAAAGTTAAGTCATATACCCAAGGTCACAAAACTAGTAGAGGAAGTGCTGGAATTCAGACCTAGTGTCATATTCTAATATGATGTTGTTTTTCACAGTTACTGAGAATTTCCTGATTTTGTTGCTTTTGTTTTTTTAATCACCTCATCAGTGCTCTGCCATGGAACACAGAATAGATACAATCTTTGCAAATAACTGTTGTTCACTGAAGTGTCTCCCTTTTTAAAAAATTTTCTGCACGAAGATCTCATCCCACTTGTACATTCGCTTCCTTCTCCTCCCGCCTTCTCTTTTAAGATTATGAGAAGAAAAACCTCATGTGTTGCTATGTCAGTAGATAGACTCAATTTCTATTTTTATAACCAAATTACAATACCAATGTCCGTACTCCTTTTCTTTCTTCAAAAGTATTTTGTATTTGCCATACAGATAACTATCTTCTCATCCAAGAAGTAGTTTTTGGAGGAAAAGACTATTACTGTTGTCACTTTACTAGTGAGATTGATTGTCCTCATATTTTTTGAAATGTGAGGAAATATTGGCTGTCTACATGCTTAGGAAAAAAACATTAAATTTCATTTTCAAAGTTAAGTCTAAAACTACTTGGTACACATTTTTATGCTGTCTTATTATTTTCTAAATAAGATTAATAGCTCTTAAATGGTCTATTAGGAAAAGTCAGATTAAATAGTGAACATCTATTTGTGCTCATTTTTACCAACCAAGTTGCAAGGCTGATTAAAGTTAACTAGAGAATAAACCATCCATTAATATTATATTACATGACCAGAATATTTGAAGCCCGTAAATGTCAAACTGATGTTTTGACTCATTGTGAATTTACTTCAGTCTTCAGATGATAGGAAGATTTTAACTTTGTCATTCTTAATAGCTATGTTAATAAATACTAAGAGCAGTTGCAACCGTAGTGTGACTAATGTATTTACATTAGCAGCCAAATCATTTTATATTGTCACAGTACTGCAGTTATACATATTTGATTACCCAAATGTAAACAGTCTCGGGATGGCATGCAGACTCAATCAGCCAGTAGTGCCTGTGAAACACATTTGAGTCCCAATACAGGAAAATTTTACTTGCCTGAAAAGGATTCAGAAAGAAATGTGTGAAGAAAGCTCACTTTTTTCATTTATCTTTATGCCATTTTTATGATAAAAAAACATATAAATATGAGATCAACCCTTTTAACAATTTTTTAAATGTACAGTATTGTTCATAACAGGCACAGTGTTGTAGAGAACTCTAGAACTTTTTCATCGTGTGTAATTGAAATTTTATGCCCTTTGAACAGGAACTCCCTCCCCCTGGCTGTGTTAACTCTCATTCTACTTTTTGGTTCTGAGTTTGACTAATTTAGGTTCACCATATAAGTGGCATCGGGAGTGTTTTTCCTTCTGTGACTGGTTTATTTCACTTAATAACCATAAATATTGTTTATGTAGTAGCATATTAGATGATTTCCTTCTTTTATGAAGATGAACACTATTTCCTGTATGCATAGACCACAATTATTTATCCATTTGTCTGATACTTAGGTTGTTTCTACCAAATGACAGTCAATAATGTTGCAATAAACATAGGACTGAAAATATCTCCTCCAGATCCTGTTTTCTATTTTTTTGGGTAAATATCCAGAAATGAGATTGCTATATTATACAGTATTTGTATCTTTAGTTTTTAAAGAAAACATGACATTGTTTTCTATAGCAGCCAAGAGTGCATAAGAATTTCAATTTCTCCAACTCTTCCCCAACATGTTGCTGTTATTATTATTATCACTAATATTATTACTATTATTTGATAACGGCCATGCTAACAGGAATGAGGTCATAGCTCATTGTGGTTTTTTTTTTCCATTTCCCTGATAATTAACGATGTTGGACATCTTTTCGTATACCTGCTGGACATTTATATGTATTCTTTGAAGAAATGTCTATCCAAGTACTCTGTCCATTTATTAGTTATTTTATTAGTTTTTTTTAAAAAAACTATTGAGTTGGAGGCTATTTTGACTATTAACCCCTTACCATATATATGGTCATAAATGTTTTATCTCATTCCAAAGATGTTCCTTTTCACTCTGTCGATTGTTTTTGTCTTGTTTTGTTTTTGCTCTATAGAAGCTTTTTAATTTGATATGATGCCACTGTCAATTTTTGTTTTAGTTGACTGTGCTTTTGGTATCATATCCAAGAAATTGTCAAGAACGATGTTACAAAAATTTTCCCATGTGTTTTCTTTGATGAGATATCCAGTTTCAGGTCTCAACATTTCAGTCTTTTAATCTATTTAGATTTAATTTTTGTGTATAAATTGTGCAAGATAAGAATTTTAGGATTTTTTTAAAATAGGGATTGCAATGTATCTATATATTGTTTTGAGTCATGTGGACATTTTAACACTATTGTCTTCCAATCCATGAACATAAGATGTCTTTACATTTAGTTGTATCTTTCATTGATTTCAGTAATGCTTTGCAGTTTTCATAGTACAAGTCTTTTGCCTTCTTGATTAAGTTTATTTCTTACTATTTTATTCTTTTTGATATGATTGTAAATGGGATTGTTTCTTTTAATATTCTTTTCAGATTATTTATTGTTGGTTATAGAAATGCAACTGATTTTATGTTGATTTTTGTATCCCGCAACTTTGAGGAACAATTTGTTAATTCTTTTTTTCTTTTTTTTCGTTTTATTATTATTTTTTTTAATGGAATCCTTAGGGCTATCTACACAGGGTTTGTAGATCACGTCATCTGCAAATAAAAATAACTTTACTTGTTCTTTCTGATGTGAAAGCTGTTTATTTATTGAGTTACCTAATTAATTATATAGCCTAATTGCTCTAGCTAGGACTTCTAGTAATATGTTGAATGGAAGTAGTACGAGTGAGGAAGTGGGCATCCTTGCCTTGTTCCTGATCTTGGAGAAAACACTGTCAGTTTTTCACCATTGAGTATGATGTCAGCTCCTTGCTTTTCATATATGACTTTCATTATGTGGAGGTAATTTCCATTTATTCTTAGTTTGTTGAGTGTTTTTTTTTTTTTATCATGAAAGGATGTTTTGTCCAATTATTTTTATGCATCTATTGAGACAATCATGTGATTTTATTCTTCATGCTGTTAATGTCATTGACTGATTTTTATGTGGTGTATGATCCTTTTAATGTGATCTTAAATTCAGTTTGCTAATATTTAGATTAGAATTTTGCATCTATGTTCATCGGAATATTGGCCTGAAGTTTTCTTTTCTTATAGTGTCTTTAGTTTGAGATTAAAGGGAACTTTGGTCTTATAAAATGCATACAGAGGCATTCAATTCTCTTCAATTATTTAGAAGAATTTGAAAAATATTGGCATTAATTCTTAAAATGATTGATAGTGTTCTCAAGCAAAGCTATCTTTGTTGGGACATTTTTTGGTTACTGATTCAATCTCCTTACTAATTGTAGATCAGTTCAGACAGTCTTTCTTCATGATTGGTATATTTGGAGGTATATTTCTAGAAATTTATACATTTCTTTCAGATTATTCAATTTGTTGTCATATGATTATTTATAGTAGTTTTTTATAATATGTATTTCTGTGATGATACCGGTCATTATATCTCCTCTTTCATTTTTTATTTTATTTTAGTTTTCTCTTTTGTTTTCTTAGTCTAGTCTTAGTCATTTGTCTAAAGTTTTCTCAACTTTGTTAATGTTTTCAAACTCTAGTTTTGTTGATTTTTTAATGATTTTTCTGTTCTCTATTTTGTTTATTTTTTTCTCTAATCTTCATTATTTCCTTCTGCTAACTTTGGGTTTAGTTTATTTTTTATCTAATTCCTTGAAGTATAAAGTGAGATTGTTTATTTGAAACCTTCCCATTTTTTTAATGTAGTCACTGCTATAAACTTTCCTCTTAATATTGTTTGTGCTGTATCCCATAATTTTGGTATTTTGTGTTTTGATTTTCATTTGTCTCAAGATATTTTCTAATTTTTCTTTGATTTCTTCTTTGACCTATTATTTTTTTCAAGAGTGGGGTGTTTAATTTCTACAAATTTGTGCATTTTCCCAGTTTCCCTTCTGCTATTGTTTCTAGTTCCATTTCATTGTGACCAGAAAAGATATTCGGTGTGATTTCAATTTTCTTAAATTTGTTAGGACTTGTTTTGTGACCTAACATGTGATCTATCCTGAAGAATGTCCTATGTACACTTGATGTGAATATGCACTCTGCTACTTTTGGGTGGAATGTTCTGTTTATGCCTGTTATTGTTAAAGTCCCCTGTTTCTGTATTGATCATCTGTCTGGATGCCCTATCCATTATTGAAAATGAAGTATTGAAGTCTCCTATTATTAATATGCTGCAGTCTATTTCTTTTTTTCAATTGCATCATTTTAATTTTACATAATTTGTTGCTCTAATGTTAGCGCATATCTATTTATAATTACCATATCTTCCTAGTGAATTGACTCTTTTACTATTAGTCAATGTCTCTTTGTCCCTTCTGACTATTTTTGATTTAAAGTTTATTTTGTCTGCCACCTCTGCTCTCTTTTGGTTACCATGGAATATATTTTCCCATCCTTTCACTCTTAGTCTATGTGTGTCCTTAAATCTGAAGTGAGTTTCTTATAGATGACATATGAGATTCTTTAAAATCCATTCAGCCAACCTATGTCTTTTTTATTGGGGAGCTTAATTCCTTTACACATAAAGTAGTTTTTGAGATAAAAGACTTATTAATATCGTTTTCTTGTTTCCTGTCAATCTTGTATTTCTTTTGTCTCTCTTACTCTCTCTTGCTGTCTTGCTCTGTGTTTTATTAATTTTTTTTATAGTGACATGCTTTGATCCCTTTCTCATTTTTATTTGTGTATCTTCTATCCATATTTTCTTTGTGGTTATCATGAGGTTTATATTAAAAGAAAAACATAAAAACCTGTTTTAAGCTGATAACTTCTATTGTGTATTATTTTATATTTTTCTATATATCTACATTTACACTGAGCCTTACACTTTCATATGCCTTCATGTTGCTGTTTATAATTTTTTTCATTTCAATTTGAAGAACTGTCTTTAACATTTCTTGTAAAGTAGCTCTAGTATTGAACTTCCTCAGGTTTTATTTATTTAGGAAAGTATCTCTCAATTCTGAAGAACATTTTTAAGTTTCATCATAAATACAGTTAGATCTTATATCATACTTTAAGAGACTAAGTTTATTTTTTGGTCATGTTAAAATAACCTTTATTTCTTTTCTATTTTTTTCCAATTTTCCTAATAGTATACACTGTCTATTTTATAATATATTAGTTACTTCAAATCAATTTATCATTATAGTCATAATATATTAATAAATAAAACATCACTTATACTCTTATAATACTACATCAGATTAAATAAACAACTAAAATTTGTTCTAATTTTAGTTGTCCTATCCTAATCTATCATTTACCCAAGTCTTCATAGAGAACACGACTAAAGAATCCTATGGCATGTTTGAGTAACATTCAAGATATGGTATCAGATAAAAATATAGAACATACTTATACCAAAAAAATAATTATTTATCTGAAATTCAAATTTAACTTAGTGTCTTTTATTTTTATTGCTAAATATGGCAAATCTACTTTTAGAAAGCTCCTGACACTTAGCTCACCCCTTAGGAATTAAGAGGAACAAACACTAAAAACAAATTTGTCATTTTTTAGTGAGGATGTGAGATATTTCCGCTAGAACCAAATCTGAGGATAAAGATTTATAACAAGACAGGAACCATTGTAAATTTGCAATGTGCCAGACACGATGCTGAGGTTTTAACATGAATTTCATTACATAATCCTTTCAGGTACTCTGCTCTAAAGATAAGAAAACAACAGTTTAGGGAGGCTAATTAGACAAAAGCTATACCTCTAGGAAGTGAGAGAGCCAGGATTCTAAACCAGGCTGACATTACCCAGAGCCTGTGGACTTGCTCAAAGTACTCTACTAGAAGGATAAAAGTTTAATGTCCCTAAGGGCTTTTATATGTATACATAAAATCTAACCCAGAGTTAATGAGTTAAATAATTTCCTATAATCTTCATTTGAATACCAGTTCGTGGGTATCTCTGTGTCATACACTGTTTATGTGTTAATTATAGAATAAAACCTATATAATTCTTACTTCCTCAAGTATACAAGAAAATAAATAATATTCTGGGAGAAAAATCGATTGTGGATTTAAAATATAAATTGTGGAAAAAGCGATTGTGGATTTAAAATATAAATAATAAAAATTCCTCAAAAAAATTATTTTAACAGAACATGTTTATCACTTCTGAGCTTGGAACTGTTCAGATGACAAGAAAATGTAAATCTACACACCTTTGAAGAGCTATCACAGAAATAAAAACAAAATGAGTTTCTAAGGTTCATGAATATAAAAAATAGGAAATTTTTGACCTTACATGTAACAATCATTTCATAATTTGCGGTGGCTAGTTTCATGATCTGAGATAAACAATTGAAAATAAATCAAAACATTATTTAAAGTAATGTGAGAGGCCATGTTAGTAAATTAGAAAATAGTACTTATTTTTTTATTGTTCAATTAATTCTTATATCCTATAATCTCTGAAAGAATTATTTGTAAATATTGTGAATTTTATTGGGCCAGGTATTGTTCTCACCTATAAGTCGTGTGGTTATATCATTGCCCAATTTAGGATACCTCTGAGTGTGAAAGAAGGAGATATTAATTATTATGTGTGGACAACAAGTGTAACCTGAATTGTCACAAATAAACCATATTTTCAATCCATTCATCTCTATTTCAGAAACCTCAAAGATTATCATGATGTGTTTCTATGATTAGCTCTAGTGGCTTCTTTTTTAGTGAGAAAACAAGAGAGCATGCTATTAAATGTATTATATCTGGATTTGCCATGGCAGATTTATGGTGCCATTGGCAGTGATCAGAGCTAAAATTACAGCAAAAGTGAAAATCTTTCCTCGTTGTAATAAACATTTGTTCTTCTCAGTGGAAATGAAAATAAAATGCATCTGTTGGTTAAAATGATGAAATAAAGTTATTGTTAAATAGTTCATGATGAAATATGTAAAGCTTGTCATCTGTTATTACTGCTGATCTCATTCCTTGTACCTGTATATTTATTTGTGCAATGGTTTTAATGCCCAGAAATCCCTCAGTAGAAATTTTTCCATATTGTCTTATAGCTGCTTGTTACCAGGCTATTTCTCTCTCTTTTTTTTGTTGTTTGAGTTTAATGTTGTCAATTTGATTCTATTTTCATTGTCTTTATGTAGAGAAAGAACTATTAATTAAAGTTAGGACCACATAACTTGATTACGTTGTAAATGACATACTGGCACACTGTCCTGAGAATAATGCAGTGTTATTCTTGACTTCTACCTTTGTGGTTATCTTTTTTCTCTTTAAGTAGGAGTTCTATGAGAAATAATCATTTTTTCTGTACATAAATGTACAATCATCCGTACGTATCCTAAAATAAGAGTTAACTTTCAATTTCAAAAAACTACCATATGCAAGAATGCCCACATGCTTATTTGTAAATACAGTTGTTCTTTTTTTTAAAAAAAAAAAAAAATCATGTCGTATTGATAAAACCTGTCATGCTACATTACAGAAAAGTAATAAGCCCAAGAAAAAGTAAACATGATTGCCAGGTAAGTAAAGAAACTTTTATCTACTTTACTTTCTGCTTACTAATAGACTTTTGTTAAGGTATTGGGAAGAATAAGATAAAGTAAAAATCATACAAAAAGAGAAAAACATTTTAAAGTTAAATTCATAGTACACTAAATTAGGTGAAATTTAACTTTCTATATTTTATCTTCTAAACATTAATTTTATAACCATTAATTGTTCCTATTCTAATACACATATAAAAGCCAATAGGCTTTCTACATACCTCCCCTCTAAGTAATATTCACTGTGCAAATTTTCATCAACATTTCAACAAACATTGGAAATCTGCATAGATTCAAGAAGCATATTAATCAAGGTGAACTTTGGAAAAAGTCACATGCTGAAAAAAAGTTATATTTAAATATAATCTCTTGCCAAGACACTGACAGTGTTTTAGGAACTTAAAAATCAATGACACCTCACAGTGCAAGGTGAGTAGACATTATTGTTCCATCAATGAGAAAACAAAAATGGAGGATTAAGGGGAGATATGGGCAAGTAAAATAAGATGGAGAATAAATATATTGTACAGAAAACTGAGAACCAAAGTCATAGCTACATGTCTTTATACTGTATGAAAAATTCCAGCATTCATTATTAAAAAATAGCAAAATAATTCTGCATGCAAAATTATAGGCAGCTTAATAATGTTCAGATTTTCCAGTGAAGCAAAATGTGTTTCTACGTCCATATAAAAGAAAACTATAAACCCATTTTAAACCTTAAAAAATGAACCAGAAGTGTTGAATTGACATCACTGCATTTTAAAATAGCATTTTTTCTCTCTAATGTTATAAATATTGCAGTTTTAAGAATCACTTCACTTTGACTGACAACCACAAGGAAAAGAGGGAATGTGCAAATTAAATGGTTAGTCAGTAGCTAGAGAGTACAAAATTTTGTAGGCAAGAGACCTCCCAAAGGGAAAGGTAGGTCTGAGGAGTCAATTTTAGAGCACCCGAACTGCCTCGGCACACTTTCCTAAAACTGATCTGCTTGAGATCTGATGTGCCATTATGGAACATCCCGAAAGGTATAAAAACCTCTAATTCATTGACGAATAGAAAAACTGAAATACTGGTGTTAGAAAAGTCTCCTTTAAAAAAAAAATTATTTAAATTAAAACAAACAAACAAAAAACAGTTGCCTATTTCTCCACCTTTCATTCCCCACCTCTGGAAACCACCAATGTGTTTTCCATATCCATGATCGTAGTGGTTTCCTATTTTTATTTTTAGATTCCACATATACCAGAGATCACAGGCATTTAGCTTTTTCTCTCTGGTTTATCTCACTTAGCTTAGTGGCTTCATGGTCTATCTATGTTGTCACAAATGTGAGAATTTCATTCTTTTTTTATGGCTGAATAACATTCTATTGTGTAGACATATATTACATTTTCTTTATTCATTTATCCATCAATGGCTACTTAGGTTGTTTCCATATCTTGGCTATTATAAATAATGCTGCAGTGAGCATAGGAGTGTATATATCCTTTTGAGTTAGTATTTTTATTTTCTTCCGATACCAGAAGTGGGATTGCTAGATCATACTGTAGTTCTATTTTTAAATTTTTTGAAGAACCTGTTTTCCACAGTGGCTGCATCAATTTACATTTTCACCAACAGTGCACAAGGGTTTGCTTTTCTCCACATCCTTGCCAATACTTATTTTTTATCTTTTTGATAATTGCCATTCCAACAGGTGTGAAATGATATCTTATTGTGCTTTTGATTTACATTTCCCTAATGATGACTAATGATGTTGAACATCTTTTCTTGTATCTGTTGGCCATCTGCATGTCGTCTTTGGAAAAATGGCTATTCTATTCAGATTTTCTGCTGATTTGCAGAAATTTAATTGAATTATTCATTTTATTTTAGAGACTGAGTTTTATGAATTCTTTCTGTATTTTGGATATTAGCCCATTATCATATATATGATTTGCAATTTTTTTTTTCCATTCAGTAGGTTTTCTTTTCATTTTGTTGATGGTTTCCTTTACTGTGTACCTACTTTTTAGTTTTATATATCCCCACTTGTTTATTTTGCTTCTGTCACTTCTGCTTTTGGTGTCAGATTAAAAATCATTGCTAAGACCTATGTCAGGGAGCTGATAGCCCATGATTTCTTCCAGGAGTTTTGTGGTTTCAGGTCTTATGTTCAAGTCTTAAATCCATTTTGAGTTAGGTTTTGTGTATAATGGAAGATAGTGGTCCAGTTTCATTCTTTTGCATGTGTCTGTTCAATTTTCTCAACACCATTTACTGAAGAAACTGTCCTTTTTCCATTTTATATTCTTCGTTTCTTTGTAGTATATTAATTGACTATATACATATGATTTTAGTCCTACGATCCCTATTCTCTTACATTGATCTTTGTATTTTTTTGTCATTAGCATACTATTTTAATTACTATAGCTTTGTGATATAGTTTAAAATCAGAGTGTGATATCTCCAGCTTCATTCTTTCTCAATATTGTTTTGACTATTTGGGGTCTTTTACAACTTCATACAAATTTTAAGATTGTTTGTTTTACTTCTGTGTACAATGTCATTGGAATTTTGATAAGGATTACATTGAATTTGTATATTGCTTTGAGTAATAAGGACATTTTAACAATATTAATTCTTCTAATCAATGAGCACAAAAAAGCTTTCCATTACTTGTCTCTTCTTTAATTTCTTACTTTAATGTCTTATAGTTTTCAATATATAGATCTTTCACCTCCTTGGTTAAATATATGCTTCAGTATTTTATTCTTTTGATGTAATTATAAATGGAACTGTTTTTCAACTTCTTTTTTAATAGTTCATTATTAAATTCTCCTTTAATCAAAGAACTATAAAACCTCTTCTATAAATTTCATTTAGAGAGACATTTCCAATATATTGCTTTAATTTTTTAATAAAAATCAAAACAATGTGTGCTACTAATAATTCTAATTCAATCATGACAAAGTTTTAGTTTTATCATAAATTATTTTAAACTTTCAAAATATATACTTTTTGTTGCATAAAACTACAAAAAAGATGATGGATAAAAAATTTTTAACCATGCAAATATATATTACATTAAAACAAAAGTCATTAAGAAAGTGGAAAGTAAATATAACTTCAAGAAAACAAAGAATTTGTTTTAGCTGTTACATAAGAGCTTTCCATGTATTTTTAAAATGAATGTTGGTAACAAACCATTATGATTTTTAGATTCCACGAGATACATTTATAAAGAGTTTTAACAGACTCATATTAAAATCTCAATATTTATAATACAGTGAATTTCATACCTTTGTATTTCTAAAAAATAGTAAGAAATTTAGAGGTCAACTTAAAAGTGTGTGCAGGAATATACATATTTTCAAAATGTCCAAGCAAATTCAAAGTTTGAAGACCACTACTAGAGGCAATGTCTTGCTTAATATGTTTATATAAACTATCTAAATAATAAAAATTCTGAAAGTAAATTTGGGGCTGTATATTGAGTTTCCTGTATCAATTAACATAATGTGGTATCGCCGGCTTTTCCAGGTGTTCTGTTTTCCAGACAAAACTAAGAAAACATAAGAGGCCGATTCAAAAACCCAAGCCTGCAATTCACAGAGATAAGCCCTGAAATTTCATCTTTAGTTCTTATATTTGAAATTTACCAAATATTGTAATTAATGTGTCTCATACCTGAGTAAATTCTACCCCAAGACATTCAATTTACACACTGACGATCAATTTACTCAGCAATATAATATTTTAATAGTTAGTTATGAACATGAGAAATGTGTACAGGGCATTTGCTTAGATATACAAAGGAATGACACAAAAACTATTTGTTCACTCATAAGATTCCTCAGAAATAAAAATAAGATTTTCAATTTTTTAAATTATTAACATTGGATTGATAGCATTACTTTAAATGTTTTAAGGCCCATAAAAAATAAATTATTTGAAAATATTTTAAGCATAATTCAATCCCTAACAATTTTTATTTAAAAACAATGTGCGGCAATTTTATTAAAGTTTCTTTTAAATATTTCATAAGCTAGCACAACTTACTCATTTGCCTTGCCACTTCTAATCTTTTGATCCTCCAATCCATTCTTTTCATAGCAAAGGAAATTACAAACTAGATTATATTACACCTCTATTAAAACATTTTAATAGTTTCTAATAAATCCTAGATCCTTTACTATGGCCTAAGGAATCTACATGATCTGTTCTGGCCCATCTCTTCAACTTTTACGTGATCCCTCTCACTCCTCATGTTCCAGTCGGGCTGCTTTTCTTTCAGCTCAAATAACTAGCAGGCCAGACTCTTGAAAACCTTCTGGTACATTAAATAAGTCTTTTCCCGTCACTGCCCTTTCCTAACTCCTAAACTTGCTAAGTCCTATTCAATCTTCCAATTTCAGCTCAATAATCACTCCCTAGGAAATTTTCTCTGATTATTCTTTTTTGTAAGACTCTATTATTTTATTTTCTTTATGAACCTTACCACAATTTT
This sequence comes from Pteropus alecto, assembly GCF_000325575.1. Classification (NCBI taxonomy): domain Eukaryota; kingdom Metazoa; phylum Chordata; class Mammalia; order Chiroptera; family Pteropodidae; genus Pteropus; species Pteropus alecto. The sequence continues at coordinate 3,450,451 of NW_006439757.1, forward strand.
TGATTATACAAATATTCAATTGGTATTTGTATTTATTTATATCTCTCGATTGAACCAGATCGATCATCTTATCTCTCACATAACCAGCATTTTAGCACAGTATCTGACAAGTGGTAAGTGAAACTGCTGAGTGAATAGAAGCACTATGTGAATTATATAGCACATTAAGAATGAAAAGTATCAACTACCAATATTAAATATATTTCATATATATCATGCTCATTTACATTTATAATTAACAGACAACTAAAAGATTGAATACAAAAAAAACATAATAACCACAATATACAAAAAAACCTATGAGTTTTTTTACATTTAAATTTAATCTCATAATCTTTCATAATAATTAGAGATCAGAGGTTTGTTGTACATACATACTTACCAAAGGAATTTTAAGCACCCTTCGATATCACCCATGTCAAATAAGCTATGTTTGAAGCACATGTATTTCATAGATTTCCTCCCATGTACACAGTCAGATTTGTTTTCTGATTGGTCTTTCTTCTCTCTAGTTCATCTTACATGCTACTACAGAACTAGCTATGTTCAAACACTCTTAAAAGTGTTTTATTATTTCTCTAATCATATTTATTCAATTATACTTTATTTACTATAACACTAAATTCCCAAACCTCAGCAAAACTGGTAGTAATTACATTCATAATTTTTGGTTTCCTATTTACCACATTATGTTTAAATATATAAAATGTGGCAATCAAAAAAAATATGAACAATTTTAATCTTGAGACATATTCCAGAGTTAAATGCTTTAAAATTTGAAATTGAGCAAAAGTGAACTAACTTAGAAAGCATGCTTCTATAACCAAATTTTAAGAAGAAAATGACAGTTGATAAAGCAAAGTTTTTATTATTACAAAAATAATTCTTATTTTTTCAAAGATTTTGCAAATAAAAGGAATAAAATAATGATGATTTTGAAACCAATGTAAATATTGTGCATGAGACTCTGCTTTCATGCATTATTCAACTAAAGAAGAGAACTAGTTATGCTTTCATTAGGACAAAATCTAAGTTTTCTATTCAATTAAAGGATAGCAAGCAGAGATGGTTTATTCATAAAATATCTCCTCAAAGTTGTCAAAAAAAAAGATAAAATTATTTGAAGCATACAAAGTCAAAGTAAAATATTTTGATTTGCCTTACAACTATATCTCTTTATTCTTCTGACTACTATTAGTTCAAAAAGCACTTTTTAAAGTACTTTTCTAAGCTAGAGAAATTTACACAAAACTCAACCATAACACCTCTTATATGCTTTATTTATTGAAGACAAATCCTGTTTAATAAAATAGCATTTTTATGCTTATTGAAATTATCCACATTTTATATAATGTCTACTTTTAATTTTTTGTGAGACAAAATTATTAGTATTATTTGCTAATTTGTATTAAATGATAATTTAAGCTTAATGTTAAATTTCTTATAAATGTATCTGTTTACTTAATGTTTGGAATATGATTTTTTTACTCTATTTAAAATATATATAAATATTTAGCATTACTGTTACATTCAATGTCATTAATGTTCCAAGCAGTTTTTTAAAATAATATTAATGCTAAGATTTTATAATCATGTAAAATTAATCCAAAATTGCACTATGATTTATTCTGCATTGGAATTGTAGTCACTTCCTAGATTTCCCAGGCACTTCACAATCTGCTATAGGAAAGGCACTTCCTTTTCCTATACAACTCTCTTGCTCATTTAAACCCAGCCTGCACTATTTCTTGATCACCTCACCCATTCTTCTTTCTGGCATTCCTTGTTTAATGCCATCTTCTTTCTCTTCCAAAACCTCACCTAGCTCCTGTAGTTCTGCCTGATCTCCCTCTTCACTGGAGTTCAGAATTCAGTGTAAATCCATTGATTAGTGTGTTAAAAGGGAGCTTCCTGAGGGCAGAGGCTGTTGTTCCTTCTGTCACTGTTTTATCATTAATGTCTTGACCACTTTCTGGTACATTAAATGCACTCAGTAAATATCAGTTTGATTAAATAAATGGAATTAATAGTAAATTATTTTGCTTGTATCATAAGTATGTCAAGCTTTTTTTCGTTAACTTCTCCAAATATGTCAAAAATTCCTCTTAAACATGCCAGCATTCAACAAGCTTGGATCTGCAAGTCTGGTCCTTTTTCCTCTAAACTCTACTCCTACCCATTGAGCAACTACCTGCAGATAAATGGACTCTGAGTCAACACGCCCTGCTGACCAGTTAGGCTTAATATAAGTATAAATAATTGAGAGAGTTTCATTCTATCTATGCTTAATATTTTCTAAAGCAATATGATAAATAGTAGTGATATTGCATTCAAATATAAGTAAATATATAAACTAGAAGATAAATCTGTATTTTGCCTAAATAAACTTGGTGATCAATGTCAAAAGTTTTTATACAATATTTAACTGAAACGATTTTAACAAAGCATTTTACTTTGTACTTATAACTTAGAAAGTTTCAGGTTTATATGCATGTTTTCTTCGGATGGGTAACTCACAGCTCTGTTGTAAGCTCTTCCTTTCTTTGCTGCACAGAGTGGCTGCGGAGGTCACCTGCCAATGAACCACCCTGCTATTCTTTCCCCTTTTAGTCCTTAGCAGCCCTTTATTACCAGCTTACACTAATTATTCCACTTCAGCATATTTGACCTGCTAATTCCTTGCACCTAAATCCCTACATCTTCTTTGCTCTGATGGTTTTTCCTTCTCAGACTATGATTTTATAGTTTTAAAACAGAATTTGTGTTTTTCTTTAATTTGATCTTGTAGAAAAAAGTTAAAGAAGAAAAATATAACAAATTACAAAATGATTTTCCTACATGTAGAAAATTATGAAGTTGTTGTCATTCGAATTTTTAAAAGTCGTTTTAATAGACAGAATTCATTGTTCTATCTCTAAAATTATATTTTAACACTTCCTTTTTGGTCCCTGAAGATCAGAGCAATATAGAAGCAATTTACTTTGAAGAGAATTAAATTAAATAGCAAAGACTAATGAGGTAGCCCGATTACCTTGAAGCTTTAATTTTTAACTTGTTTTTTTCCCTCTAGCTTTGTTATAGACACAAAGAAAGAAAAGAAGATAGAAAAGGGAGAAAAGGAAATGAAAAGAAAGGAAGGGAAGGGAAAGAAAGGAAAGGAAAGGAAAAAATTTGAAGCCAGGACCCACGTGCAACACTGCTGTATAACAATATTACCATTACATTGTATCTTTACTTAAACTGATAGAGAATATGCCATCAAAAAGAATTGATTTATTGATTGGATTTCTAAGATGCATAAAGATAATGTAAATTTGCATATAGCATGATCATATGATATCCTTTTTCCATTTTGGGGAGAAAACGTATGTATAATTTGAAAATTCGAAATATTTTCATTCTATGTCTACAAAATGTAAAAACTAATTTTGCAAATTCTTGCTTCAAAATTATCAATCATTATATTTATTTAAAAAGTAGCTCTAAATATATAGAATTTTCAGCAACCATGATTAATTGGGGAAATATTTCACACAAGTATTTACTTGATTTCGCTTTTCCTCTCTCTCTCTCATCAAAGACAGAGTACATCAGCTTTAAAATAGCAGTTGTCCAGAGGTATCTGCTCCCAATTATTTTGATCTAATGTTCTTTGTCTATGTATGACAAATCAATAGTACATTTTCCATCAAAGGCAAGAAAAACAATTTTCTTTTATCTCTAAAACGGAATTCTTAAGTAGAAAGTTGAGAAGATAGACCTTAAGACTTTTTTAATGCTCTAATTTGAAAATAAATAAACTATTTTTATGTAAAAAGTTAGAAATTCCTAAAAGCACAATTCCAAAATGAATAGGCCTTAATTTTGTATTAATCTTTAAATCAAAGTGACTTCTCCCCAGAGATACATAGACAGCTATGTATCTCTGAGCCCCAAATTGGGCATATGTTACTCACTTAGAAGTCTAATGCTATATTTTTAGCTTGAAAATAAATAAGATCCTGAAACTCAATACTTTATCTTAAAGACAATATCATCAATGTTCTTTTTCTCTGTTTCTTCTCTTAGTTATTTGAATCCCTGATGGAGCTAGCATAATATGCTACATTATTTTCTTGCCTTTTCCATGTTCCCTTTGGTTTTTAACATTGTACTTATTTCTTCAGTCAACTTGAGGTCAGACTACATTTTGTCTTGTGCCCAACTGTTTGTTCTTTTACAATATGCGTATACATGAGTGAGTGTGAAAGTATATTTATCTGTGTGGGTCTCTTTCTTTAAAGACATATGAATATTAACAAGAATTAATCCATTGAATGTTCTCTCCACTTTTCAGTTCAATTTTACTCCTTACATCAAATTAGGTACAATTTTTATTCAATGCTTTAAGGAGAAGTTCAGAAAACCACAATTAAAAAAATTTTTTTGACAAAAAATATCTTATTTCACACACAAAATATTAATTCGAGATAGATAATATGCCTAACCATAAGAGCTAAAGCTATAAAACTTCTAGAAGAAAACCTGGGAGAACATCTTCATGATCCTGGGTTGACACAGATTTCTTAGAACACGCAAAAATACTATCAATAAAATAAAAAATTGATAAATTGAACTTCATCAAAATTTAAACTTCTACACATTAAAAAATATCATTAGAAAATAAACAGGCAAGATGGACTGGTGAAATATTCACAATATATGTATTTGACAAAAGACTTGTTACCCAAATATATAACTTTTTCAAGTTAAAAATAAAAATCAAACAATATAATAAAAATGGACAAAATACATGAAAAAAGACTGAAAAGTAGAAAATAAGCATATTAAAAGGTGCCAAACATGATTGGTCATTAGGGAAATACAAAGTAAAATCACCATGAGATATCCCTTCACACATTCTAGAAAAAATAAAAAACATTGACAATTTGGTAAGGATATGAAGCAACTGGAACTCTCTTTTGTTATTTATTAGAAAACTATTAGACCTAACAATTCCATTCAGAAATACAAACTTGTCCAAAAAAGTGAAAACATGTCCACAAAATCTTGCACCTATGTTCATAGTATCTTTATTCACAATAGTCTAAAGTGAAAACAACCCAAATGTCCAAAAGTAAGTCTGTAAAAATCACTAATATAATACTAAATAGAATTAGAAAGACAAAAAACAGATTCTGTGACACAGAAAAAAAGTTTGGGAGTGGGGGTAATACCCAGGAAAGGAAAAAAGGGGAAGCAGAATTGAGCAAAGGGAGTTGTCAGAGCATGGTGCAAATCTGATCATTTCTTCTAGCCCAGTGAGGGAATTCTGGAGCAAAGACTAACAATTAGTGCAATCCTCTTTGGGTAGAAATGGCCAGGCCCTCTGCCACTAGCTTGTTTAGCAATTGCCTGTGGGCTCCTCTAAGATGAGCATGTCCTTAAGTTACTGCCACCTGAGTTAGTCATTGACTGGGGATCACCAAAAATAGTGTGGCCTTGGTTCAAAAGCTGAGGCAGACCATGCAGAAGCTCACAACTAGAGGCTGTCAGCTAACCACAGTCCAGCATTTGGCAAGGAGTTCTTTCTGGAGGGGTATTTAAGCAGCCCATCTCCATTATTTTCACCCTGTAAGGCTTAAATTATGTAAATTTCAAAACCAAGTTATGGTATGAGATGTTATGATGGTGGTTATCTTTGGGGAACAGAAAGACGTTAGTGGTTAAGAGGGGTCATGAGAGTGGTTTCTGTGGTGCCGGTGATGTCCTATTTCTTAATCTAAGTGCAGGCTATGTAGGTGTGTTTATTTTATAATATTTCATCAGGCTATGCACTTATGATTTGTGTACTTTTGTATCTATTTTTATTTAATTAAAAAGAAAAAAAAACTTTGGTAATTTTAATAATGAGAATGTATACCAAACAACGTATTGAAGAATGAATGAGTGGTGAAAAATGTTGACTATATGTATTTTTAAGCATGACATAGAAAACAACTTGTATTGTACTGTTTTGAAAGACAAGATACTAATGAAAGTATAAGTGATTACAATATCTAGGTACTATTAAATACTATTAAAGTGTTATATTGGAAGTCTATACTAGCATTTTGTAGGAATGGGACGGTACTTAGAGTCTCAGGAACGACGCGGTCTATAGTAAACCAGTCAGTGCCAGAATTTGACTGTCCTACCTGAAGAACTTGCCTCAAAATACCCAAGAGTAATTTGCATCTTCACGTTCATTTTCTAATTTCTCCCCTTTCCCTGTCTCATCCTCCCTCTTATCCTCAAGACAAATAACACATTCTGTCTCCTAATGCTGATCCCTGAGCAGTCTGCCCCAAGAAATCTGAAGAGAGATTTCTGAAAGAGGAAATCCCCTATCTCAAGCTCCTACAATTCTTTACTACCCCTTTCTCCTTCTTGGACCATTTGCACAACATTTGACAATTCTTTGCGTTAGACTTAATATATAAATGATTATGATTAAAAAAAACAATATAATTATAATAGTCACAACAGCCATCTTTGAAGCTGTGATACTAAGGCACAGAGAGTAAGTTAACTTGCACAAAATTTCACGGGCAGTAAGTGGTACTGAAAGTGTCAAATTCTGGTGGCAATTACTCCAAAGTCCCTGCTTTTACTGTGACCCCTTTAATCCCATCAAGAATGGGCTGAGGCCAACCTGAGAAAATGGTATTTGTGTTTTCGGATATTATTCTCTGAGCAAAATTGAGCTAAAGGCTTTGGAGATTTAGCCTTGAATTTTCAAAGGACCTCCAGTGGGCTTGTGTTTTGAACATTTGCAACTAAATAGTTCGTGATTAATTCCAAAACAATTCAAACTATTCTCCAGAGAAAATCAAGTGAACTGCACTCTGACACTTTCAAGTCGAGTATGACTAAGTTTTTTTCACCTTCTTCAAAACTCTGCACCATTGTACACAGGATTTACTATCTCAAACTCTCTAAATATAGAGTAAGTGAACCAATGCAAGTGTAAATAAATTTTATTACTGAAGTTTGTCTCTGTAAAGTTCAACTGTGCCAAAAACATCAAAGTTTTTACTTCATTTTTATTGCATTTTTAAATATTGGGCGTCTTTTATCATTGGGGTTATTTTAGAAATCTCAAACCAAAGGAGGGTCCTTTATTAGAAAAAAAATGTAAGTAAATCTATCTGAACAATCATATTGTTATTATACAGATTTGTAGCTGCATTGGACATGCTCTGTAAACAATCCTGTTAGATTTTCATTTTCATTAAGGACACAAATACAGGTGGTTAGTAAGGTAAACATGGTTTAAGCAAAATTCTACACATATAACTTGCATTATTAAATAATAATAATAATAATAATAATAACAACAACAACAACTAACCCTTAAGACTTTGCCTCTTTTTTGGTAAGTTACTTGGCTATTGAAAGGCTATATAAGGCAGATCTTCCCCAAGTTCTCCAGAGTTTGAATAAAATTTTAAGATAACAGAATCCTTAGGCAAAACAACTGGTTAATAACTAAATCAAGCAATCTTATTCTAGAAGTCAAATGATAGATGGTTAACTCTCCAATACTCTGTGAGTCCACATTGGTTCTACAATAATTTACTCCAACTTCTATTTAGATCAGTGACTCAAACTGTGCATCAGGTTTGCCTAGGATGTTTTAAAATTGAGTTTCTTGTACAATATCCTAAAAGTTTCTATATCAATAAAACTAAATTAGGACACAGAGACCTGCATTTATATCATTTCCAGCAATTCTGTTACAGTTAGTTCAGGCACAGCACTTTGCAAAGTATGTGTTTTGATCACCTACTAGAAGTAATGAAATTATGAAGAGAAAGAAACTGAATCTGGAACTCCTCTAAGGATTAGTTTTCATAAAAGATATCAAACTTTTCCAGCCAATTTCTTCTTAAAAACCTCTCCATTTCTCTCCATCCCTCTGTTATCATTCAAGTACTTAACATCAGACCTTTTGCAGCAAGACAGCAGCTTTCTATTTGATTTCTTACCTTGAGCGTTGCTCCTCTCCATTCACTTTTCTACTTCGATTATCTTTAAAACGTGAACCATGCACTCCAAGATGTTTTATTTCACTTCCAGGAGAGAAAATATTATTTATCTGAAAAAAAATTTTAAAATAAAATTTTACAATCATTTAATGTCTAGAATTGACATAGGTGCTTACATTCAATCATTTATTAGGATATTAGGTATCCAGAGGCAAGATTGCGGATTCAACAAGAAGCAGTTAGTAGTCGTCCCTAAACTCATTTATTTACTTTCAATTTGCTGAGATATGTGGCAATTAGCCTATGCCTGGTAAAGTGGGTTTATAATTTATCTTACTAAAGTTTAATCTTCAAAAAATGGAAAATTAGATTTAAAAACATTCCTAAAATACAACTTAGAATTGAAGTTAGTGGTTATACTATAAATAAACAATAAAATCTCAGAGCATAAAATTCTAAACCTAGTTTTTTTCTTAGCTGTGTTACCAGGTAAAAACAATGATGATCAAATCAAATTTTACAAATCAGATGAAATTTGGAATTACCAATTTTTAGTATTACTGTTAATATACTTTAACCTAAATGCACATTGGATCTTGAGATATTGACCAATAAAGTATATAATTTATATATAAATAAATATGTTTAAATGAGTTTGAGGGAGATGCTCAAAATCTCATTCTGACAAGGGTGAATGATCAAATGTTTTGTCATTCAATTGTTTTGTCTACATAGCAGCCAGAGTGACCACAGTAAATACGTTAGAGTGACCATAGTAAATACGTCTTGATCCCTTCACCTTTATGTAAACTTTTCAGTGGCTTCTTGCAACCTTTAAAGCAATTTATAAAGTCTTTCTACTGCAGCATCTCTCTAGCATCTTAGATTGCTCTCCAGAATCACTGGAATTTTTTAGCTCAATAAGACTCACCAGGCTCTAACCAGCCTGGGCTTCCCCGTGCTGTCTTCTCTCTGCCTATAACGCCTTTGGTATATTCCTTTCATATTTGCCTGGTTACCTTCTACTCAACATTCTCCCTTCAGATTACACCTTTAAAAAAGTAATTTCTTTAGTGGACTTTTCAAACAAATTTAGACTAGGTTAGACAACCCTTGTCCCTACCATTTCTTTCTATAATACTCTGTGCTTTTATTCTTAAAATAGTCACACTTTATTTCAAGTACTAAATTATTTTCCCAATAGTCAATATAAACGGATATCAGGGCCAGGACTCTCACATTGCCGCATGCCTACCACTGCCTAACATAATGCTTGTTTATTTAAAAAAAGAAAAAGAAGGAGGAGGAGGAGGAGGAGGAGAAAAAGAAGAAGTTTTAGAGTGCTTTTTGGGCAAATACAGGGAAAAGAAAATTCATATGTCTTTAATTATCTCCTTAAAAACATAGGTCACCAGGAAGTATAACAGAAGTGTCTGTGGTTTGGATGGGGCCAATAACCTCACTTATTCAGTAAAGTAACTCTTAAGAGTAAATCAGTAATTTTACCTATGTTAGCATTTGACATTCAGTTTTACCTATGGCTGGTGAAATATATATAAAGACTCAATGATTTGGGGAGCTTTGAGAATTATAAATCATATACAATTTTTTTTCTTTTAATACCTCTTACAAAACAAATTAGAAAACAAACAAAAGCATACTGAATTCCTTAAAGAAAATGAAAGTGCTACAGAAAATGAAATAAGTTATTGTCATTTTGCCAATAAATATATTGACATGCTGACTTTCATTCGACCTTTCAAATATGCTGTACAAAGGGCTGTAGGTTTAAGGATGAGCCAATTTGTTTTAAAGAAGAAAATTATGCCAACAATAAAGTTCTTATGAGTGAGCACTTGAAAGAAGAATTATAGGGAGGTATCAATGAAGCAAGGAGATTATCATAGGCAATGAAACTAAAGAAATTTCTTTGTTTCCATAATCAACTATAATGCTTAAACATCTCAATTTAGAATGCTTTTAATCTTTGTGGTAAAATTTATAATGATTTACAATAATTAATAGTCAAAAATAATAAACTAAAGCAAAACCAAAATATATAGATTTTATAAATATTACATTTCCTATTTAGTGAAATAGGACAGGCTACCCAATAGAATGAGGGATATAAAGAGATAACAATTATATGGTGAGGAACCATTCAAAAATTTAGCCTATCTTTTCTATACTTAGTAATCACTGCCTATAGGTACAAATGACTTTTTTCTTTAAATAAATATAACATATTTACTTTCTAGATTTTTCTTATTGGTAGTGTTAGCATTTGACATTCAGTTTTATATGATTTAGTATCTATGTATGTGATATAGTAGAATTACGTTTACATAAATTTTTAATGTATCATCTATAATAGCAGGCATATTAAAAAAATGATTCCTAATATAATCATGTAAATACTCCATTATGAATATGAACCATGAAATTTTTTCTACAATTTTATTAACTTTGATGTGTTCAAAGCATAGCTTCTGTATGGTTACTGTAATTTATGCTAATGATTGGTCTTTTTTAAAAAAATAAAATTGTTTCTTTGGATTGGAAAAATGTGGCTTATTTTGAGAATAATTCCATTTAATGTTTTACCCTAAGAAAGATTTGACTGAAATTAATTGTTCTATGGTTCATGAATTATTTCTGGCCTCTATCACCATCTCCCTTAAAGAAATGTCAAAGGGAAAATAAGCTGTATTACTCCTCTGGTGATCACAATGAAATACAATAGGTGGCATTAAATACCCACCTATTTCTCATTCTGTTGTTGTATTCTCCAATTTCTCATCATGAGCACTGAAAAGTTGAGTGAGAGATCTGTATTGGTCAAGTCTGGATTCCAAATGACAATATAGTACTTTACATTTGGTCTCAAGATATCTAAACAATGTAAACATTATCCATATATTTTAAAGGTTTTTAGTTGATACTGGTAAAACGATAAGAAATGTAGAATAGTATAACAATGAGTCATATTTAAGAAATAACTTTCATAAAAAGAAAGAAAAATTTGTATATGACTGAATACATGCAAAGAGGAGCTGGTATTTTGATTTTTACTTTGAAAAGCTAAAAGTACAGTGAAAGATATTCTCTTACTGCTAAGGGTCGGTTCTTTCTACAACTGTGATTTATTTTACTAGGAGCCGAAACAGGTGTGGTCTATCCTTGCCAAAGTCTTCCAGAAGTTCATACCTGCCCTAGGCTTCAGGTTTCAGATCTGTTTAGTAAGATTGTTGAATGGCATGCAATCCAATAACTTCTATCTTATTACATGGACAAAATTCTGACTTACTATGAAAGCCTTTATCTAAAAATTCAATTTTACATTTTGAATTTGGAGAAATTGAACTTACGTAATTTGAAGGACATCAATGTTTTGTCTTATTAAAAATTTCTTCATTGAAAGAGATTTAACAAAATGAACGTTAAAGTTCATGCATATTCATAAATCATAGAATTTTTTTTATTTCCCAAAATAAATGTGAGCGTTGGCCAAGGACTAAACATGGCACTTTTCAAAACTTGCCATTATTATTATTAAAGTTAACAGCAAGAAAAGTAAGAGGTCAGAGGAAAGTGTGTTTTTGCTGCTTGGAATACAACATTTTGCCATGAACTCTATGAAAAAATAAATATCAGTAGGGCAAAGGGAAAAAAAAATGAAGACTTTCCATACTCCAATTAAATATAGAGTTTTCACCTTAGGTCAAATACCATTTACTGAAAATACCTGATTTTATGAAAGAAGCCTTACAATTGACTTATTTCCTTTGAAAAATATACAGCATTGTGCCAGCAGGTACATTTGTGTTGCTGTTAGTGCGATCAGTTCATTTGAGGTGCTGTTGAATGTCATGCACACTGCCTAGGAATGATCACATTTTTAAAACGGCAGGAAAGTAATTGCAGCAGATCAGTTTGCTGACCCTGACTGCTATAAATGGCCACATGTAATGAGGATAGGTAGATCAACATAGCTCAAGTTCTGAAGTGAAATTTTATCTTATTTCTGGCACCGCAAATACTAACCCGATCCTTATCTGTCTAAGAAAAAACATTCCTCTTTAACAGGCCGGCATAACTCTTTACGATTTCCACATACCTCTTGAAAATTATGAAAGACCCATTGTATTAAAACCTGGGATAAATTGGATATTTTAGGCCTTTTAGTGTGACCAGATTATTCTATAAATTTCACTTTGTTTTAGAACTATCTGAAGAAAAAAAAATCGTTCAGTGTTATATATTTGGATCCCCCATACAGGCAGACAAAACTCTTAGCTAGAAAAAAAAATGAAGACAATATTATTAAAACACATTTAATCTATTCTGGTGTATTAAAAAGTCCTGGACTGGGAGTCTAGAGGTTTTATTTTTGGTCTCCTTTGTGCCATTACATAAACTGTGGGTTCTTCACTGTTTGTTTTTGAGAAAGATACCTGACTTCTCTTGGGCTTCCATTGACCAGATGCCCATCAAGCTCCATTTTAGTTTTAAAACTTCCTTGCGAAAATTCTGAAATTTTTCTAATTTTTTTAGTTTCCTTAACTTAAAAAATCTGAATATTAACACCTCTGCCTGTACTCTAATTGCAAAGGTTTCCTGAAAAACTAAATTTCTAAATTTCCTAGAAATTTAGAGAGACTGTGTTTAGTGGAAATATCTTGAACTGTGGAGTTATAAAACCCTGTCAATAAATGGTAAACCCTGAACCAGTTATTACCTTCTCAAAGTGAAGATTTATGGCAGTAATCTCAGAAGTAATATTCATAGGATTACAGGATATAAATGAAGAGCCTACTTTCTGATTTACATAATGCATGGTGAATAATAAATAAATATCCCTGGAACCACCATCAGCTTAAGAAATGGACTATTTCTAATGCCTGGGAATCCTCTGTGTGCCTGCCAATAATTATAGCCGTCATCCTCCCTACAGAGGGTAACCACTACTGTGAATTTTTTTGTTCATGGCTCTTTACATTTTTGTTATTTTCTAACTACATATATGTATCTCTAAATAATGTATCTTTAAGTTCCGTGTAAAAAGGAATTTATATGTGTTATTATACCAAATGTATTCCTCTGCAACTTGCTTCATTCACTGCACTTTGCCTTTGAGATTTACTTTTGCCGATGCAATGAAATACTACCACTACTACTGCCAATAATAATATTTCTAGTTTCTTACTGATAGACTTCAAATTGTTTCTGGTTTAGAGCTTTCATAAACAATGTTGTTTGGAGCATTCTTGTTCATGTCTCCTGGCTTACACCTATAAGCGTTTTTCTGTGTATGTCCCCATGAGTGAAACTTGCTGGATCACTGAGCATGTGCATTTTCAACTTTGTAAGACATCAGTTCGTTTTCAAAGTAAGCGTATAAATATGTACTCCCACCACTTTCTGTATAAAGTGAATTATTTTATTCATTGAAAAGGAGAAGAAACTTTCTTCTAATATTTTTAGAAGTAATTCTGGAATAATTTTTCAATTCCTTTCATGATATTAGTTAACTATGTTTGTTTGTTTTTATTTCTTTTTGAGAAAATTTTGGGAATATAGAATGATGAGTAACATCGACTATCTAATTTTATTTTTTTAGAATAGAATTGAAAATCAATTTTGTAACAATCCAATAGTTCGAGTTATTTATAATAAAGTCGTGCTTACAGTACAATAAGTCATTAACGTGGCTAGTAGTGATGGGCTAGAGAAGGGAGAGCAGTCACTCCTGTCCACTCCCTACTCTACAAACTTGCAGGTCTCAAGTTTTTATCTGCAACTAAGACCCCTGCAGATGCCTTTAGATACCACCTACTGGACATTCCCACTTGTATAATGTGTACAAAGGCACCTTAAACTCAGAATATCCAAAAGTGAACTTACCATTTTTGCCCCTACTCCTGCCCTTCTTTGTTTCCTCTCTCATTCAGTGGTGCAAATCTAAAACCTGGGATTCATCCCGGATTCCTCCCTTTCTCCCACGGTACATACAATCAGTCACAAAATCCTCTTGATTTTATCTATGTGCACGCAGCCCACTTTTTCCATCTCCACTGATTTTACACTAATGATCTCCAGCACCTGCAAAGCATTCAGTGCTTTATATTGTTTTTCTTAATTCTTATATCAGGTGGTTACTATGGCTGTCCCAATTATACAAATAGAGAATCAGAGACTGAGAGAAGGTAAACAATTTGATCAAGGTAACACAACTAACAGATACTAAGGCTCGACTTCAAACTCAGATAGTCTGATTACAAAATCTCACTCCAATTTTGATCACTTTGTGAAAACATCAAACTCTTGCCTCATAACTGGTCACTTACTTCTACTCTTGTCTCCCTCTGAAATTTTCTGTACCCTGCACCAGAAGAGTTTTAAAAAACATAAAATCTTACCTTTTTTACTCCTTTACTCAAAACCTTTCAGCAGACTCCCCTTTCTCTTATTCTAAAATCAGGTCATTAACACAGTCTGAAAATTATTTTTATAAAGAGCTATGCTGTGCTAAAACACACACACACGCACACACACTATAAATTTAAAAAAGCTATTCAGAGTACAGGATGAATAAATTTAAAGCAGATTATCAATGTTTGAATATTTAAGAGTGTCAAACAGAACATTAAATATTTCCTTTTCATTATATATTTAACATATATACATATGTAAGCAAATATATGTTATTCATTCTTAGAGTATGATTCCTTCATTCTCTAAAATACACTGGATTCAGTTAGGTTGTATTGTATTGGTGAATTTAATTAGTAGGCAAGAGTTGATTACACAACTTCTGTATGGCCTATTCTACTCAAAAAAAGTAATAAAAGACTTTCTAAACATGTATGTTACCATTGAATATCAGCTTCTACCATATTTACTTTAACAAGTAGCTGATTGCATGGTTTTTAAAATACATAAAACATCTTCGAAGGAGTAAAAGCATAGAATAAAAAAAACACCTCATTTTAGTAGCACTGTTTATTGCATAGCAAACATTTCATATATGTTGTAAAATATCATACTAGTGCTAGCTGACGTATTGTGAGCTACCTATGGAGAGGACCACATGACACATACCAAAAGGAGGCCCCTGGTCAACAGCCAGCAAGGAACTGAAGCCCTCAGTGCAATATCCTTTGAGGAACACGACTGCTAGCAACCATGAGAGTGAACTTGGAAAGGGATCCTTCTCTAGCTCTGCTTTCAGATGAGACTGCACTCCCTGCCAATCCTTTAATTGCAACCTGGAGAGAGACCTTGGGAAAGACAATCTAGCTAAGCTGCACTCACAGAATATGTGAAATGATATATGTTCATTGTTTTAGACCTCTACGTCTTCATGTAATTTTTTTACACACCAAAAGATAACTAATTCCCTCAGTAACATACAATAACTGAATTAAAAGGAACAAAAGTTAATGTTTTTTTTCAAACAATGACTTGTAAAACTATTTGGAAAACACACACACACACACACACACAACACAGAGTCATGGCTAAAGAGCATAATTTCTGGAACCAGAATGTAGGGATTAATCCCACACTGCCAGTTATAATTGCATAACCTGGTAAATATTTTTAAATCCCTCTTCTGTTTCCTCATCTGCAAAATAAAATAATACCAGCAAATTTTATCTGATTTTTAGTGTATAGTAATGTATTTAGAACATGGCCTTGTACATTGTAATTGTAAATTAAAGCTGAGATATTCTCATTATTTTGGCCCTAGCATTGTGCCTGACATGCAGCTCAATAAATGTATCTTTCCCACATCTACACTTGATCAACCTGCCATGGATTGATTCCCTAAGTAAATAGTTCTGAAGCTAAAACATATCCCATTGTATAGATTCAATATATCTTTAAGAAAAAAATCTGAATTAAATAGTTTTTTATTTAAAAATCTACTTAGATCAATGTAGAGCTTAATTGTATCTTCTAGAAGATGTAAGCATGTGGCTGCTTTTCTGAAGCACTCACTTATTGAAAGAGAGATTAGAGAGGCCTTTTTACATAATCGATGAAGCAAAAGGAAAGAGAGAATATTCATGAGAAAAGTCTCAAGAGAAAAGTAAAGGGATTTAGAATCTACATGCAGCAAATCTCTTCCAAAAAGGGATTATATGTGTATTCTCGTCACAAAGGAAAAGAGTAGAATCAGGCTGTCCTATCTGTTGTTTGCTAACATTTTCACCTGAACTTCCTTTTTTAATGTGCAAAACGAGGTGTGCTTTTTATCATTTTTTACTCTATCACTCTCACTGTTTTCTCTTCTCATTAAGCAAACAAGAGTTATATGGCCCAGATATCAGCACAGATGGAAGACAAGACCCTCTGATCTATAGAAATGCTCTTAGGACTTGGAGAAGCATCTACAAGGACTGGACCCTTGGTAGACTCTTATCTAATCCTTGTGGGTGTGTGAACTTCAAGTCTCAATTCTTGTGAGAACGGATTGAGGTACATTTCTGGTATTCTCCCCAGTGGGATCAGAAATACCCATGAAGGAAGTTTCTCATGCACTCTTTGCCAAAATCTTAACCCACTCTAAACTTCCACAGTGCTCTCTTCTGCAATGAATTCTACTTTACTTCAAAAAATAAATCTAGTACATACATGGAAGAAAACTCTCACTGCTCAGTGACACTGTCAGGCTAAATCAAAATGATGTCCAAATGTTGATTAGACTTTCCCATTGGATGCCTTCTATAGGAGTCTCTCACAGATTTTATAGGGAGAAACTATCTCGTTCCTAGGTAAGCAGAGATTCTTCCTGCTCTATATATAAATAGAGAAAGTTTCCATTCAAGCTTCTCATTCGTCTATCTGTCCAGCAGACCTGTGCATAAAGCCATGAAGATAGTAAATGACTCTCATCCTTAGAACCTAAAGGCAATTAGAACCAGCTTAATGGAAATCAAAGTTTGGGAAGCCTGAGCTAAAAGAAATTTGATATACTATGCCAGTGATTTCAATGTCCATTTTTGGTGTAATTTTGGGAGGAAAATATTAGATGAAAATACTAAAATAATTTTTGCAGGAAGATGCCTATATTCTTTAATCTGTTAATATAAGGATTAAGAAGAGGGAAAAGGGAAGTATTCGTAATTGCCAATGAGGTTAACGCAAAATAGAAAGCAATAAATTATAATCAATTTTACTTTATGATTTTACAAGGCAAGTAACCAAAACAATAGGCTCTTCTCTTAGAGAACAGGAGCAACTTGGTTGCATGAATTAAGGTGCATCATAGAGCCCAATCAAGTATACTCTACCAACTGGCAGGATACCAGAAATGCCCTAATCTAATTTGTCTTCAGTTATAGCATCCAAAGATTCTTATTTTAAAGAAGAATTTTACTTTAAGGAGCATAGCACATCTCATTGTATTATCCTGTAAGAGTCCAGAAGAAATGGGATTAATAACAAGACAGGTCCGATTTGCATCAGCATAGAACCTCCTTATCCAGATAAAGTTAACTATGTGGGAGAGTTTTATAAGAATCCTGGGGCACTGAATTTCTCAGGTAAATACAAAATAATTTATTTATATTAATTGACAACTCTGTGATTTTTTT
The DNA here is from genome assembly GCF_000325575.1 of Pteropus alecto. Taxonomy (NCBI): domain Eukaryota; kingdom Metazoa; phylum Chordata; class Mammalia; order Chiroptera; family Pteropodidae; genus Pteropus; species Pteropus alecto. The sequence goes on from NW_006439757.1 coordinate 3,468,062, forward strand.
TCATAAAACTAATAAAAACCTAGAAAATAACTTGGTTTTAATACTTATTCTTTTCCCCACTATTTATATTGAGTAGTACATTGGTCAAGATACTTTTAGCAGAACTAAAACAAACTGAAGGAAAAAAACCTATAAAATATATAAAGTGGAATGTTGATAGCCACAAAGACAAGTGATGGCTATTACATTTTCCAAAAACTACTACTATTGAGTAATTCCTCCCAAAGCTGATTTTCAACCATCTCAGAAATGATGTCTTTTCTTGAAACTTCCACAGAACATAACTCTCGACACTCCAGGTTTTCCAGAACTAGTTGGAGCAGGATGTACCCAGATAGCAAAGCTACTTGCCAAAAAGTTGAAAGACATCTGCTTGCAAAATGGGACATGGCATGCACTGTTCACTCTCTTTCCATGTAAATGATGCTTCTAATCTCAGATGTCATTTAGATGAAACAAGGTCACTAAAGAATAAAATCAATGAGGTTTCTCTAATGCTGGCATATGGTGTTTGAATGAAAATAATGTTTGCTTCACTTGAATGTGCACACTGTTTATGCTGTTGCTGCTTAAAGCCCAAATCTACAATAAATATGGAAGATTTCTGGACTACTTTTACATTTCCGTGTTAGTAAACGTCCTCTTTAGTACTCTCTTTCACAGACATACCTATAAGCGTAGCTGTTCTTAAAATGGGTAAAGCTAAAAGAAAACAACTCTTTTTAGAAATGACCCAGGTCAGGAGGCTTCCTGGTTTTTATTGCCACTTCAAAGCCAAACCAGATAAACTAGCTTAAGGTACCACTTTGACATTGAATGGAATTTGATGCAGCTGTCTGAGTAGCACAAGTTTTGAGATCACGGGAATTTTGCTTGAAGTCTTGCCTCTCACCCATATATGGCAGCATCCCTGAGCTCTCTATTCATTTGTGCCAGGATTTCCTCTTCTATTCCCTGCTCTTTCAGACTTAGGACTTCCAGTGATTCTGATAGGTCCATTTCTCATCTTTTCAGAAAGTCACATGAGAGCTGTTACCTCTGACACTCAATTTAAACTGTTTATGTTTCCTTTCCAGTATGCTCCGACCAGCAGCAGGGACCGCAAGTGGAGCCCAGCAATTGGAAAGCTGCAAATGCCTGGATGCCACGTTTTCCATCTCCTTTAGATATCCTTGACTCATACATCCTGTCTGGGCTAATGTTGGTTTTCTGATTGCAGTGTGTCTGGATCTCAACAAGTGCCCAAGCCACCGTCAAAGGGTCACTGCTTGTTTCAAGTAGCACTTTTGCTTCCCTTGACCTCTCTGTCCCTCTCCAAATTCCACTTAGGAGTCTACTTAGAGACAGTTTTTAGAAAATAAATTTATCCTTTCTTTAAGCCACTCTGTCATATTGGTTTGCCTAAAGTTTCAAAGATAATTTGACTAGGATATGTCTAGGTATATAAGCAGGTAATTTTCCAGATGAGACAAGCTATAGAAAAGTTTTAAAGAGAAAACTTTTATTCTTAAAGATAATAGAAAATTCATCTGAGTTATTCATATCACACTAAGAAAATGGCCCAATTTGAAAATAAATGTAATATGAGAAATGGAATATCTACTGGAGTTACTGGTTGCATCTGCAATTATGTCTAAGGTTTTCCATTTCTCTGTTCAGCTTCCATAATAAAGACAGGGTCCAAGAATCATCCTTTGGCAATGAAGCAAGAGATCAGTTTAATGAAGAACATTAGGTAGAAACAGAAAACTGGAAGAAATATAATGCTCTTTTTCTTGTGAATGTCTACAGTGTAATGTCAGAGGTTAAAAAAAAAAGCAAACAAGCAAATGAAAACTAGGGTTTTATAGTAAGGAAGATTATAACATCCAAATATAAAACATTTGGGTGCCATTATCACTACTTGCCATTAATTTTTAAGCTGGTTGTTTCTACAGACTGTTTTATTAACATTTAAATTATTATTCTGATTTTTCAATAAAAATATGTCATCAAAAATATGCACCCATAATCAATGGTTTTAATTGATCTAATATTAACAAAATTATAAACTAAAGAGACTTATGGCTTTCATTCCATTGAAGATTTATTTTCTTATGTTCCGGGAACTATTTTTAAAAAAGTTTTGTCCACATAAATAGTCTGCCCAATAACCAGACCTTGGCATAAACTAAATATTTGCAAATGTTCCAGAAATTCAGACATTTATTTTTGTTTTTTCCCCCATTTTTTCCATGGGCTTCAGCACTTCCTGTCTCAACTTGTGACAGGAAAAGAAACTTCTAAAATACAACAACAAAAAAAATCTGTTTCTGTCCTATGATTTAAGAATACAGCCAGAAAAACAGCATTTAAAAAGTAGGGGCGGTGGATTCTAGAATGACAGAAGTTTACAGGGCAACCTGATTTTGATCACTATAAAACCAGCCATAACAGTTATGTGTGTGAGCACCCCCTTGATACATTGAAGATGGCCCACATGAGACATTAATAATGAATTAACTATTAATTCTATAAACATTTATTGTTAATAATTAATTGAATAATTAATTAGTAGTAGAGAATAAATCTATTCTTCAGCTTCCAAATAAAGCCTAATTTAACCATTTAATTATTTGCATTTAACTTGGTAAAACTATCTAATTTCCCTTAAATGTCACACATTAAAGTAGTTACTATTTTATCTTTGCTTATTCTGTCATAATTTGAAAACATTTAAAGAAACTCTTTCCAGAAAGATGAACACATTTCCCAACTGTATGCACTTATCTCTAGTTTCCCCAACTAGTCTAAATGATGAAAACTGTGACAGAATTTAAGTACCATAGGCTCTTACTTAAGAAACCGGGTGAATCATTACAAAAGTGTTAGCATTAATCCTACTGTAGCCAAACCACATCATCCTTGACTGTTCATGGACCTCAAAAAAAAAAGGTCAATGGATTTTTGAGAGAGTGGAATATGTAAATTCATGTTTGCTCACAAAAGCAGACTATTTCAGTTTTTCACCTCAAAAGCTTCTTTTTCCTATTAAGAAATATCTGTATTAAACTAGAACTGAAAAAAATTACATAACAGAAGATATGGGATCATGTCATCAATATATACTTTCAGAGTATCAGTAGATCAGCTAGTTGTATTATTAATTTTTAGTGAGCAGAGAACAACTCCCCCATTACTACAACCATCAACTTTAGTCAGGTGACTAAGTGTCTTAGAATCAAGTATTTCTCCTTGTTTCCTAACTAAATGACGTCTGATCACATTATTCTCTGACCCAGTCTTCTGAAATATTGTCATCTGTACCCATCTTATAGAACAAGCCATTTCTATGAGGTGTGATTGAGGGTAAGTGTCAGAAAAGAAGTCACTGTACCAAGATAATTTTCCCTCTCATTTGTTATAATATCTGAAATACTCACCATTGCAAATCATTTCTTTCCATTTTTTTTTTCTTTAATGGCCCTTCAGCAATTTCAGCAAATTAAACTGAGTCACACAAAACCAAATCACATCTATTTTCCTTCCAGGAGAGATCCAGAACTGTCTCAGAAATCAGACACCTCGGGAACTCAAAGAAACAAATCCTGACTGGAGCTGAAAGGGTGCCGAGAAAGAAGTGAGAGCTGCTCCAGACAAAATGGTTAATGCTTTAGGTCAGAGTCTCCCTGCAATGATAAATGATGTCTTCTGCTCCTTAAATTCTCTCTACAGTTTATCTTTCCACTCTTCAGTCTCGATGCCTGAACTGCTTGCCCTCAACTGTAATTGCTTCTATTGCTCCTTTATGAGTCATGGTAGATTCAGCTAAGTCCACCTTGGAAAATTCTACTGGAGAGAGAACACCTGATAATGCGATATCTCGGAGAATTACTGTTTCTCTTCCCAGCATTCCTATCCATATTTGGACTCCGTAGTCATGGCAGAACCATTTTTCTTTTATTAAGAACATAGTAAAATCTTTCATGTAATACAATTATTCTATGGTTAAATCATTCCTTTCTTAGAAAAATGTCTGCTTAGAAAATGATATATTTGATATACTACTTTGGAAAATTTAGGGGCTGTGAGAGATGATTAGCAGGCTTTTCCCTAGCTCATCATGAAAGTGAAGGAGGAAAAAAAAAAAAAACAATGAAAAAAATGTGTTTGGATGAAGAATTTAACATCCCAGTGGAAATTCTGTAAAGCTCAAGACATACTGAATGATGTTTAACAGGCCCCTACTTACCTCTGCAAAGGAAAAAAAGAAAAGAAAGAAAGAAAAAGGGGGAGGAGTGGAAGCATGCACTTGATCTGTGATGCAATGCGTAAAGGTCCTACAGAAAGTTGCCTTGGTTCCTTTCAGCTACAGCGGTTGAGCTATGAGAGAATCAGCACATTTGTAGTCTTGTTCCTCTGGCTGAGTACATCAGCCGATGGCTGGACCAAGACCTGGGTTCCAGATCTAAGAACCCAAAACGAATCTAGTAGATTATGATCTTTTCTCACAGCTGAGGTAGAAATGTTCCATCGCACTTCACCCATATTTTCCTTCATTTACGTGATTTCAGGGAGCACTTGGCTCACTGTGGAATATTATTTATGACTGCGGTTGCTCAGAGGGCAAGAACACTTTCACTCCTTCCAAGCATTCTGCGCTCTTCTTTTATCTAGTTTCAGCAGAACTGCTTTCCAACAACAACAACAAAAAACCTCAAAAGATTTCAAAATGAAATACACAGAGGACAGTTTGCATTAGAGAATAAGGAAACTGAAAGAGAGTCTCTATGGTATGAGGTTACATTAGAGCAGAAGAGTTTGGCACTGGACATCAGGGAAGGTAGCCCTCCTTGACGTTGTAGAACACCAAAGTAATGACATTTACACATGCACATGGGTTAACACAGTGAGAGGCAGGTGTGAAGCAATTTTATCACTTCTTGATTCACTTGATAAGCATTACATTCATCATTGAAGGCTACTTGACATGTTTAAAATATACTTATGTATTGGATTTTTTCCCACATATGAGTCTCAACTACCCAAGGTAAAAACAGAAAATTCACATCCTTTGCAAAACAGTACCTAAGTCCTACCCATAACACTTACCCAGGTGATATTTCAATTCAAGACAGTGTATGGGGATGTTACTCTTCTAGGAAGTAAATGCCTTTGGAGGTATCCAGTTCAGTGCCTGCAGGCGTGCAGCTTCTGGTATCCACAAATTCTCACAGATAAAGCAGTAGTGTTTTCATTTGAGAAGCCTCTATATTGAGGTTGTATATGATCTTGTCTATATTTTTGAACTCTAGCTCTCAGGGCATTCTGGCAATTACTTCTAATAGGACTTTTTTTCTGGCTAGATTTTTCAGAATGGGTTCTGCTGTTTGGAACAAAGGACATTGACCAATATACCATCCCCAAGGTTTTTTTTTATTCCATGTCTGCCCCTCCAAGTTATGATTTTAAGCACTCATATTTATGGTGAGAAGAGGAGAAATCATCATCTTTCTTCTCTAATAGAACTGAAAAAATTGTGTTAAGAGCGGTATGAAATGAGCTAATAGACATAACTATTTCTCTTTGCAGATTACAGCATGAAACATAATGATGAAAGAATGAAGAAAATTAATAAGCACTACAAGGTATATGACTGTTATAAATTCATTTATAACACTCTACTAAGATACCTAGGGGAATATATCTGGGTGTGGAGCAGTATTTTAAAATGGTCCCCAATGATCCCCACCTCCTCATCGTCACACCCATCTGTTATTCCTCAATTTGTGAGTGGACTAGACCTAATGACTTCCTTCTCAGAAAGGAATACAACAAAAATGATGAACCCTTATGTCTGAGATTAGATTATAAAAGTCTGATTTCTGTCTTACTCACTCTGTCTGTCTCTTCTTGCTTGCTTACACTGATGAAGCAAACTGCTATGTTGTAAGCTGCCCCATGGAGAGGCCCACGTAACAAGAAACTGAGGGTCCAAGAAATTGGCTGATCCTTACAACAGTAAGGAACTGAGGCTCTGAGAAAAAGAGCTCTCGAGGAACTGGTCTGGCCAGCAACCACCTGAACAAGCTTGGAGGTGGATCTTCTCCCCACTGAGTCTTAAGATGACTGCATCCTGCCTTCTTTTCAGCCTTGTGAGAGATTCTGGTTACTACAAGTGCCCAGGTAAGCCATGCCCTGATTTCTGACCCACAGAAACTATGAGCTAATTAATGTTGTTTCAAGCACTAACTTTTGGTATAAATTGCTAGGTAGTAGTAGATAACTAAAACAAAATGAAAGAATTGTCTTCTAAAAGATATAAATTTTTGAAATTAAGGCCTTCAATAATATAGTTAAAAAAACAAACAACCTTTGTTTGACTTTTTTTTATTGACTAGCACAGTCAAGTTCAGAGATCTGAGTACTAGCATAATGTGTTATGACTGAAATGGTAGAGGAGACTTGTGGGAAGATGGAACCTTTGGGGTGAGGTACCTTTCATTGAGAGAAATTTTAAGGAAAGAGTACAATTTTTTAAAGGTGATTCGGAGAGCATGGTTTAATAGGCAGTGTGAACTGTAAACCTCTTCTTTCCATAAAACATTCAGTAAACTCTACATTATTCTTTAAAGTATTTGAGTTGAGGAGGAAGTGAGATAATAAGACCTGCTTAGAATGTCTCAGAACTAGTGAACTCAGGTTAAAATATACTAAGAACTTCCCTTTCGTTAGTGAGTGATGATTCCATAAACTTTATTTCTAAAAGGTGCAAATGGGAAAGAACAATTAATCAAGGTCATTCTTTAAAAAAAAAAAAAGTACATATATTGATTATTACAATGTAATCAAGAGCAGTTTAGTGGTCAAATGAGCAAGAAACATTATTTTGTGCTTTTAGAAGAAATTATGAGGAATAAGGATAAACTGCTATTATTTCAAAAGGATAAGTCATTTATATAACTCATCCAGTTATTTTAATAAATGGCAATTACTTCACCTGGCAGTGAGGCAGTCTAAATCTTTATACCAGGAGATCAATACTCTAAAGAGATAATGAATCTGTGATTATCTCAGAAATATAAAAGAGAGATAGCAGATACTCTTTGGAAAACACAAAGATAGTAATGGAAATTATAAATCCTGTGTTCATATTTTGTTCTCAATAAAATGTTAATTTTATTATGTAGTTTATTTCTCATTGTCTTAGATAAGAACATCCAACTAACTGCAATAGTTATCTACTTAAACCTCACATACCTCTATGAAAGGCAATTCTACAATACTCTTGAGCATCCCATTTCAGAACCAAGTATAACTGAAAAAATTCTCAAACATATTTTTTATCATACTTCACCTCAGTAATTGAATACCTTGCCATGCAAGACCCAAAATTGATCCTAGAACTGTTAACTTTGCCAGTAAAGACTTTTGCTAGGCCTCTTTGCTACTTGGTGATTTTATAAATCTTTCCTAGAACTTAAACATTCTCTTTCATTCTAACCTGTTTGTACCTAATTTCTAGTTAATTTCATTTTCTCAGCTCCTCAATTGCTTTTATTTTCCCGTCTACTACTAACAGTTTGCTCACTTTGCTGCAAGCACTCTTTTAACTATGAAGAATTGTGGAGCTGCAGTCTAAGACTTACATAAGCAATAATGTAATCAAATGCCTAAATGTCTGGTGAAAGTAAAGATTTTGAGAAGAGGAATGACCAGTGATGACAGATTCAAACAAGATTAGCTTGGTCTGAATACATGTCAACCCACAGAATCTGACATGAAACAAATGTCACCAGAAGCATAAAAACGGAGTAGGGGAGGAGATAGTTTCCCAGAGCAACACTGAGATGCTATACTCAGTCACAAAAAAAAGAAAGACAATCAATCTGAGCACCAAATGTCCGTGAATCTTCACTACCTCCAACAAAAACGTCCCTTCAATCGAGGTTTATGCCATTTAACCATATTCTACTCTTTGTTAATCTTCCTGCTCAAATTCTAAGTTCCTCTCTGTCACCTGACTCACAAAATCAATTTTACTCCAACCGTAAAGCGATCTCTGTGCCTTTTCAAGAATCGCCTGTGAAGCTATGCCCGGGACATCACAATTCTCAAGGCTGATCTGGCACCAATTAAATCCTTCTGTCTCAATATGGCCACCTTGAACACTCAGCTCAGAAACCATATGTTCTGGGACGGCTTCCTTAAACCATTTGACTGCACTGAGTTCCCTTCTCTGAGGTCCCACATCACCATACCCATGCATTAATATAGCATGTGATACACCGTAGTTATACAGTGTCTAGAACATAGAGATGACTCAAGAAATGTTTTTCGAACTAAACTCATGTTTCCTTGTCTAACACTCCAGTGTTTCCATTACATGTGGAGTCCATTTCCATAACTTTTCATCAAATCCAGAGCTCCATCCTGGTAATCTTTCCTTATTTCTTTCTCATGTTTTAAGACGTGTCACCTACTCTTTTTTTTCTCTTCAGTGATACTCTGTACAAGGATTGGTGTGGTTTTCACCAACCCTGCTATAGTCTCAACATTGGCTTGTGATCTCTTCTAGTTATTGGTTGTATCATATTCTTTTTTGCAAGAGGCGATCCCAACTCATCTTTACTGTCATTAGTGTTTCTGTCCAAACCGATCTCTATTACTTTCAGTGTGTACATAAACTTTTTCAGTCTCCTACAACACAAAGAAAACAGAATTTCTTTCAATTTCCCATATTTCACCCCCCAACTATAATTATCTCTACATTTAAATCCATTTCTTACAAATCATTTAGGTTTCCATCTTTTACTGAGTCTATAAGCCCTTAAAAGTGAAAGGTGGGAATGAGGGTAGGGACCATGACTTATTCATATCTGCCTGCCTGGTGGTAAATGGTTCCTGGGACATCGATCAATATTTTTAAATGTTTCTTTCTCATTAAGATTGAGAAGAAAATAAAAAGGAGGAAAAGAATCAGGAGGATAAATAGTTAACATTTCTTTATTCTTAATAGATCTCAACCACTATATTAAATGGTTTTCCCTTGTAATATGTGGGTTCTGGTAATGTTAGCTTTTAACAAAGAAGATATTACACTTCGAAGCTGTTATGCAATTATTAACCAGCTTCCAAGCATCAGGGCTGGGATCGAACCCAGGTACCTTGACGCCAGGTACCTTAACAACCACTTATTAAATGCTTCCAAAAAAAAAAAGAGAGAGAGAGTGAGAGATGCTAGCACTTTAGATGAATTTTATGCAAAGCTTCAAGCAGGAGTAGGTGGAAAACATGGGGAACAATCAAACTAGTAGAGTTTATTAATTGTAGCAAATCATGTCTTCTACATGAGAGGAGAACAGAGTAAAGTCGAAGATGTGATTTGAGGTAAGATTACAAATGGCCATCAATAATGAAATAAAGCTTATTGGTAGTTGAGAGGCACTGTGTAATATTAATTTAAAAGCTCAATCAAATATGTTTCATATCAATGATATTCAAGATATGATAAGAATCATGAAAAGAGCATTTTAAAACATAAAAAAAACGCTTAAGAACTAAGAGCTTATAAAGAAGATATATCTTAATTACAAATATCTATAGTAGAAGAGAGAATAATTACTATAAAAATAAATTTTATGGGACATGAGAGAAAAAAGATTTTTAAAGATGATGGGGGACACTTTATGAAGGGTGACATTTTCTAGACATTAAAAGAAAAATAATAGATCAGAAACTGGAATGAAGGTCATTCCTGGTAGAGGAAACAACCCAGCAAAAGTACTGAGGTAGAAAAGCAGGGGTAAGAATAAAGGTTTAGTTTGACTACAGTGATTAGTCTGAGAAGAGCAGCAGTGAAAGGCAAGGTCAGAGAGGTAAGGTCAAGCCTCCATCTCCTTTGCATGTGACCTTTATGCATCAGATAATGGGATGCACTCTAAGTTTGTTAGCTGGAAAATCATAATTGTGATTGAAAACACTAATCTGACAGTGCTGTGTGGTGTGAAATAGAAACAAGATGACTTGATAGAAATGGTCTTGAATAAAGTAAAATTGATGGACCTTAACAACTAAGTGGATTTTCAGGCATGGAAGATGGAGAAAAAAGAGTCAAAAGTGACTCCAACATTTCAGTGGAGTAGTCTAATAAATTAGTGTTTTAAGAGGATTAAACAGGAGGAAGAGTACAAACAGTATGATCAAAGAGGTTAGCAGTGAAGACAGCAAAATGAATTAATAGAGAGATACTAATGAATGCATGACTTGATAAGAGTTCTGAGTAGATGGGCAGCAGTAGGAAGAGAAGGGAGAGTCTAAAACATTTCAAAACAAGAATTAACAAGAATTGGTGTTACAATGTATGTAATGAACATAAGTCACAGAATCCACATCAAATCTAAGGTATTAAGCTGGAGAAATTTGTGGTTCACAGATAGCAGTAAGAAATTTACTATAAGGAAAAGTTTGTTTTAAAATGGGAGAAAGATAAATCCAAATGTGGACATGTGAAGTTGCACAATGCAGACACGATTAACGTCAACCAAGCATTTCTAAAGTTATTTTTACATTCATACGCTTTCTTTTATTATTATTATTATCCATGTTCAGATATTTATTTATTTATTTATTTAATTTAGTTTCAAGTATACAGTACATTGGTTAGACCTATACAGTTCATAAAATGATCCTCCTAATTGTACCATCCCTCCTTTGACTCTCCACCCAGCCAGGGTATTAATGCTAACTGCCTTCCCTATGCCACTCATACACTTTATTTATCAAGATTATACTATGTAAGTAGACACATTGAGCCTTCCATTTTACATTTTCAGCTTCTGGAAACTCTCCAGACATTGGATACTTCTAAATATTTTGAGTAACTATTAGCTTATGTTTTTAGTCTTGTTACATACTACTCTAGCAGAAGTAGAGAGATCAAAGAATAGCATTGGTCTAATTTTTCTATGCTTTAACTCTTTGCTTATATAGGAACCATAAATTATAATCACAGCTGAAATGGATTCTCAGGTCACCCCACAATGTCCTATTTGGCTATTGATATGAAGACCCAGCAATAAGGCATCTAAAAACATCTTTGGCCATATGAAAGTTACTTACTTCAAGAAAAATTGTCAGATAACTTTGATCTTACTGTTTTAGTAATATGAACCAACACAGACAGTCACATAAAGGGCAGACCAATTAAGATTGTTTAATGAATAAATCCAATAAAACTATCAAATAGCAGATTATAAGAAAAATAATCAGAGAAAATGATATAGAGTTAAATATAAGTTGAAAAAATTTTCTTGCAGATTCAAAATGAATCAGTTAATCTAATTCTTTAAGCCATAATTAAATGACTTCGAAAAAGTTTAAAAGTATTATCTAGTCTATGTCTTAACCTACAGAAGAAAGCATACCCAAACAAATAAAGGCTGATGCTGTCCAATAAAATAACTGGCTCATAGAAATTATAAAGCACCCATTATCCCAGTGATGTTATAACTTTAATGGTAAGAAAAGTAAAATAAGTAATAGAAAATGTAGATGCAGTCTGTGTTCAGGAGATCAGGAAATAAATATATTCCCCTTTTGTAGAACTTTCTTCCCATATAATCAGTCATCTGGTGGCCCCTAGAAATTATATCTTATGTTTGAAGACATCTTAATCTAAGCAAGATATATCCTGTGTAAATAAGGTTATTCATGTTTCTCTCCTTAATAAAGACTCTAAAATTAAGATGTGTTTCAGAGTATTAAAGGAGATTTTTGTCCAATGCACTTACTGTAATCTTTATATTCAAAAATTTAAAGAGAGTATGTTTTAAATCGGTGAAGTCTGTATTCTGTATTTATCAGCAATTAAAGTGACACAATTAATTAACAAGACATAAATGGCTGGTTAATTTGGGTCAAAATAGTTTATTATCAGAAATAATATTTTAACCACTAAAAGTACTTCTCCTGAGTAAAATAAATAAATCCTTATATTAAGATTATTTTCTCTTTGTGTAAACACGATGCCTGAGCTAAATAACTTGAAACCTTATTAGGATAGAAAATTAGCTTCAGATCAGTATAATTCAAACATTGCAGAAGAAACTATGCAATTTAACCGCTGTTTCATTCATTTGAGAAATCTCTTCAGAATCTGCCTAAGGGTTGAAACAGACTCAACTGCAGTGTGGTGGAGTACTCTGTCCCCAGACATACCCTTCTCCAATTACACAGAACTACTGTAGACCGCCACAAAAAAAAAAAAAAAGCATTCTGAAATGCACTGTGAAGGACAACCTGCTCGCATTCCTGTTAGATTAAACAATATGTTTCTGCATCTGACCAGAAAAATTTTTTGATAACATCAAACCCCAAATCCAAAAACTTTCAGCAGCCAGACGTTAACTTCAAAATCTCCCCTAATTGTTGCCAATACAGCAGCTGCCAGGAGCTCAAACCTGTCCAATAGAGCATTTTCCATTCTCCTACCACAAAGAAGGTGACGAAAGGAGATCTTTGCTGTCCATGAGTATCTGATTTGGCTCAGAATCGGAGGATAGTGGGGGAAGGGAAAAGAGAGAGGAGTAAAATATTTTGGCAATGCTAGAATAATGGGAAAGTCCCTAAATAGCCCTCTGAGTTCTAAATGGTTTCTCATCTCTTTGGGGGAATAAAGATGCCAGAATATATGCAATTTTATTTTTAGTCTAATTCTTTGGAAAGAGTTGTGTTTCACCAACCTCAACAAGTTCAGCAAAAGGATAAAGAGTAAATACACAGCTTAAGAGCATGCTGTCCTGCTTACTAGAAGAAATGAATTGGATGAAATGGATAATTTACTTTCCACTCTTCTAAAAGGAGAAGAAACATATTAAAACATTGAAATCCATCTAAGTAAAAAAAGAGATTAAATTCAAACCATATCTTGCATTTAATAAACCGGATTAGTGTATGCCAGTGAGATTGCCTTTTATAGTCTCTTCTGATTTATTAATAAGAAGGTAGATTAGGACAGGGATTAACGTGGTTAGAATATGCTTCAGCTATTTTCTAGAGTCAAAGTCTCTAGCTCATAGATGGTTACTACAAATCTGTATTAACAATGAGCAGCACAATAAAGCTCTAGGCCCCACATAGCCACATAGAAAGATTTCTTAGGAATCTAAAAATCCTTCAACTCTGCAGATAGATTTTGCCAGGGCATGGTCATTGCTAATGAGCCTGAGAGGAAAAGAGGAACCCAACAGTGTGGATGTGCCCCTTATTCAGTAGCGGTTTTGCAAATGAGTAGCTACTGTTTGCTAATCATTGTGCTAGACCCTAGGAAATGCCTGTTCTCTGAGTAACTGTTGTCAAATGAACCTTTAAAGATGGTGTGCAATGTGATAAGAACTATAAGTGATAGATCTACAACATTTTGTGGGAATCGAGATAAAAACCAATTAATTCTGCCTGAAGAAATGGAGTCTTGAACTATAAGAACAAGAACGCCTGGTGATTTGCTCAAGAAGGCAAAGGAGAAATTGGAATAGAAGAGAAAATAACATGTTCATGTTCAAAGGTATAGAATCTTTAAGAGATGCTGTTCAAAATTCCAGGACTCAAATAAAACAAACAAAAAACATTCTATGTTGGTCAGGGAGATTATAAAACAAGCTGCAAATTCTTCCATCTCTGTTTGCACAACCATTTACAATGTAACTTTGCAGGAGGTAGATTTTATTTCTTTACCCATTAAATCCAGGCTTGGCCACATCACTTGCTTTGACCAATAGGACAATATCAAATGCAACAAGCAGGGATTAGAAAGTGCTTGCACTTTTAAAACAGGAAAAAGCCTATGAGGGATACTGTAAGCACATACCTGAGTCATATTCATCACTTGCTGACAACCAGCACCAGCTACCAGTCATGTGAGTGAGACTATCAGAAACCAACAAGTCCTGAGTTAACCAGTAGCCCCATACATGAGTCCAGGTGAAACTAGAATAAAATATCTGACTTACAGAATAGTGAACTAAGAAATTATTGTTCTCTAAAAACAAGTTTTGGGTCTTGTTGGTTACACTGCAAAAGCTAGAAGATGCCATAGGAGAGTGTGTCAGTCAGTGTTCTCGAATACGAAAAAAAAAATGCATAACTGACTCTAGCCAATTTAACAAGGAAAGACCCATTAAATAGACATATTAAACAGTTCATAGACTCTCTAGGAGGGCCAGATGATTAGACGTTGAAGCCAGAAACAAAGTCCAAATAAGTCTGCAGAATCTTTCTCCTGGATACACTACTGTCTCTACGACAGCTTCCAGATATACAAAATTGAATTTCTCACTTTAGACACTAAGCATTGGATGCTATCGGTAGAACCCTTGCAACTTTTTAGACTTAATGTAACTGTTGTCCCCTCATCATGACAGATCCCACATGTCATCTCTTTATTTGTATCACTAGCTTCCAAACTAAAGTCCCCAGTAAGTCTCCATGATTTGCAGAGTTGGGAAATATGCCTGCCATCACTAACGGAGCAAGGTATTAGAGGAATACATGTGTGGCTTTGATTTTGTGAAAGAATTGGCTTATAAATTAAGAAATTCCCTAAAACAATGTATTCAATGGTGCTGGGAAGCCAAAGATAATTTATAAAAATCCATTAGAGTCTAGTCCTTCTTCACCTTTCTTTCTTACTTAATATGCAAACGAAAAGAACAAATATATTTCTGCTAGTATGATTCAGCCATCACTATGCAAATGAAACTTTCTTAAATTCCCAAAAGGGAGACATCACAAAGTTTCATCAATACAGCAAACAGCACCAAGTCTGGGATCTCTGCATGATGGCATTACTATCCTAGGTCTGTTGTGATACTCTCTTGTTACTTAATGGTCTATAAACTTTGGGCCAGGATACAATGTTCCCCATTATCAAAACACTCTATATAAAGGAGAAAAAGAAAAAAAAGTGGGGGGGAGATTTATTAGAATATTCAAATATACACATGACACAGGAAAAAAGAAAATGCGTAGATACTAAAAGTGTTCACAAGGCTGCATTTAGAATTTATAACATTTATTCTCCTTTTTCTAAACCATGTTCCTTTTTTCCTCAGCTAGCTGTTCAACTGCTTAAGGTTCTTTACCCAGTAAATGAACCCAAACCCTTATATCTCAGAGATCTGAGTCCAGTGGTCCTACTTTTATGCTATAATCTTTTATTAATTTTTATCCTTAGACATAACAGTCACATGATATGGCCTGTGTTCTAGACTAATAGCAGGTGAAAGAAAGCTTTTTAGGGGGACAAATTTCACAGGTAGCAATTAGGTAATATGGTTCAAAGCCAGTTCATCATTCTTATATCCATGAATTTGGTATTCCTTCCTTTGGAACTTAGAGGAGAAATCAGCAAACTTTTTTAAAAGGACTAGATGGCAAATATTTTAGACTAAGAGAAAAAATCAAAGATATAATGTGGATACTTATATAAACATGTAAGTTGATGCAATTTAAAAACATAAAAACCAATCTTAGCTCATGGTCCATTAAAAAAATAAATATAAAACATAAAAATAGGCCACTGACCAGTTTGGTTCCCAGGGCCATAATTTGCTGATCCCCAGTCTAGGTTATATCAGTTATTTTTGGCATGTCAAATTATTTTAGCATTAGTCACCCACTCCAGATTCCGATCAATGAACAATGCAAACAATTAAAACCACTCCAAGCTTCTAGCATATGAACCTATATCAGTAAACTTAATCTAAGATTATGCTTCTCTCTTCCTGATCTAATACCCACAGAATCATCCATCAACTCTAGGTTCCTGTTACATAAATTAGCGAAGCTGTGCAATCCTTTAGTGAGTAATCCTTGTCCTTCAAGGTTCTATTTTGTAAATACCTCTGCACCCACCCTAGGACACTCTTCTCGTTATAGATCTGAAGATGCTGAAGTGTTTTTAAGGAAATGGTGTCATTAGGAAAATCAGCTTTTCCCCTTACAAAGTTACCGCTTTCAGCCAGGTCATTGTAGGTTCATCAAGCAAGGCAGGAATGGTCTTATTAGATAGGAGAAGGGCAGCTTCCTGTGGCAAAACCAAGTTAGTTATATTAACAGAAAAGGAATCTATTTTAAGGGCTGTTAGCTTATCACTATTCCAGGAAGGCTTGGAATCTACACAGGAAATCACAGGCTCAAAAGTCCCACCTTCGCTAGAGAAAAAGTTCCCTTTGAGATGGCCCTATTGCCACCAGGGCACACCTACACGCAAACACCCAAACTCTCATCAAAGCCAGACCGTGAATGCTATGGCTAGGACTTCTCTCACTGCATCTAGAAATTGGATATCCCTCACCCCATCAGTACCAGATGTTCCTGCTTCTCTGTGTCACTAGATTCTAAATCATGGGCTTAGACAAGTAATCAGATTGGCAAATTCTGGGGTATATCTTATACTTTCGGTTATTAAAACAAAAATTATTGGAATAGCTGTTTTCCAATTTTTACCCTGAGAAACTATAGTGCTGAGAAGGTAAATAAAACCAAGTTTCAAAGATGTAAAGTGACTTGTTCATGAGCATTCAACAAAGAAATGGAAGACTTTTAATAAAACTGTCTATCGCCTGAGCTCAAGCTCTTCACCACCACTCTATAGAGCCATGGTATATAGGTGATGATCAAACATGGGTGGGAGAGAAGGGAGATAAAATTGCTAGGATTCTATGGAAAAGTAAGACAAGAAGACAGCTAACAATGTATCAATAGCAATTTTGCATTTTATAATGTGGGAAAAAGACATGCTTAAAAGAGACAGGGATGGGGAATTTAAAAGATCTCAAGTGAAGAAAGAATTTTTTTTTTTTAAAGTTAGGATAGATGTTAACAATAGCTCAGATATCGATTAAGAAAAGAATATATATAAGCAACCTTCACTGAAAAGTGAAGTCATATGGTAAGCCAGATTACAGTTGGTTGGGGAGAGAATATGAAATAAATAAATGTAGTCAAATACTGTAAACTTCCCAGAGAGTAAAATAGGAATAAAGAACAATATCCAGAAAGGGACAGATATTCCAGGAAAGGTTCTTTGTTTTTAATATGGAAGAAATCTAAATAAGATTATATGTTATTTTCTTTGTGAAGAAGAGAAGATCTCTGAGGTCAGGAATGAGTGGCTACAGATCTCGAGAAATAAAAGGAAGATTTGCGAAAGACACTATAGGAGGAATTGAAAGGGCATTAGCCAGGGCCATGCACAGGCATTTTCCAGCTGCACTGAGATTCTAGCAAAGGCTGACATCTGAGTCCGAAGATGCTTTCAGGAGTCCTTCTATGAACTCAAAGGTAATGATCATAAT
The DNA here is from genome assembly GCF_000325575.1 of Pteropus alecto. Lineage (NCBI taxonomy): Eukaryota > Metazoa > Chordata > Mammalia > Chiroptera > Pteropodidae > Pteropus > Pteropus alecto. The sequence continues at coordinate 3,485,398 of NW_006439757.1, forward strand.
AATAAAGACATTGGAATAAAATATGGCATAAAATAAAAATGTGGCATAAAGATCGGGAAGCAAAGAACTTTGAAGCTGTGATCAGAAAGATCCTCTGAGTAATGAACCAGGTATCCATGCTGGGTTTGTAACAAAGTGACCTGACAAGGTTGTTAGATAATTAGGGGGTTCCAAGAGCCTGAAAAATTCTATACGAAAACGTTTATGCATAAAAAAAAGTTTTTCATCCTTATAACAATTAAAGTGGACAGAGTAAAAGTCATTTGGAGAAAAGAAGACAATAAAGGGAAAAAGTCATCTGGAGGAAAAAAGAATAGAGGAGAGGGAACAGGACAGATCAGATTAAAACTGAGATTTGAAAGTGGCCTATATGAAACACTGATCATGGCAATAGCCTCCCATGATTCTTTCTCTATACAATGACATTTATTCCAAACTAAAATTACATAGTTAAACACTTTCTCCGAGGTCAATGCCTTAATAAAAAAGAAATAAATGATTTCTTAACTCCTCTAAAGATAGTGTTAAACAAATATCTATCTCGGTTGTAGGCCTCTTGTAAACAGCACAGTAGATTTGATGATGTCACATTGCAAGACATGGGTGAGAGAGGGAACATGTTATTATTATGTATCACAAAAAATAGTTTTCTAATTTATAAATATATATAAAATGTTAAAATATAAAAGTAAAACATTCAAAATCATCCATTCACTTTGCATTTGTTGGATTTTTAACTAAATACCAGGAACTATGCTAAGCATTTAGAATATAACTTTGAACAAAACATATATTACCATTCTTTGTGGAGCTTCCAGATTAGCTGGAAGACCACAATACCCAAACGATGACATAAATGTAATTACACAGCGTAGTTAAGTAAACAAATATCTATCTCGGTTGTAGGCCTCTTGTAAACAGCACAGTAGATTTGATGATGTCACATTGCAAGACATGGGTGAGAGAGGGAACATGTTATTATTATGTATCACAAAAAATAGTTTTCTAATTTATAAATATATATAAAATGTTAAAATATAAAAGTAAAACATTCAAAATCATCCATTCACTTTGCATTTGTTGGATTTTTAACTAAATACCAGGAACTATGCTAAGCATTTAGAATATAACTTTGAACAAAACATATATTACCATTCTTTGTGGAGCTTCCAGATTAGCTGGAAGACCACAATACCCAAACGATGACATAAATGTAATTACACAGCGTAGTTAAGTGCCCTGCAAGGGAAATACAGAATGCTGTGAGAGCGCAAGCCAAGGGAGCATCTGACCAAATCCAAAGGGTCAGTGAAATCTTTGCAGGGGAAGTAAACTTGCACTGACATCTGTAAGATGAGTTCAAGGGACTGAAGATTTGGAGGAGCATGTGGTCGGTTATAATCTTTAATAATCGAGGGTATAAGATATTTCAGAAAAAGAATGTGTGGTCCAGGTCAAAGACCTGAAACATAAAAAAAGCCTGGTGAATTCTAGCAGCTGAAAGAAGGCCAGAGGATGGAGTGCAAGATGAAAAGCAGTTCATGGTAAAGCTAGTGAGAAGGAAGGCCTGATCAAGTAGGTAAACAGGTCTTAAAACCATAAACTTGAGAAAAAGTCTTTTCTACCCAAAATGTTAGCAATCCGTGAATGGCTTGGAGCAAGAAACGGTGTAATCAGATTTTTGTTTAACAATTCAGTGTGTCTGGAGGTTGTTGCTTGGACCAAGGTGACAGCAGTGTAGGTGGAGAAAAGTAGAAGATTCAAAAGATATGGAAGCATATGTTTTGGAAACTCCAAGCAAGGAAGAGGGAAGCGGCAGCAGTGCCTTCCTCAGTTTCTAGCTTGTGCAACTGGATAGATGGATGTTAACAATGAGCATTGAGATAGGACATCCTGGAAGAGGGCTGAGCTTTAGAAGAAAAAAATTATGATTTTTTAGGCTCATTGAGTTTGAATTGCCTAAAAATGACATATTTAGGAAGCAGTTGACTTTAGTAGCCCACAAGAAGTTTTGAAGTAGAGATACAGATTGGGGAGCAATTTGTTGTTTAAAGGGTGCATGATGAAGCCATGAGCGTGGATATGACTTACCGATGGAGAGAGAATATAGAGTGAAAAAGGGAAAGGGAAGAGAGGAAGTCTTAAAAATATAATATTTAAAGGTCAGGTGAAGGATGTAGATATTCAACTAAAAGCATCCTGAAACAGAGTATCCAAGAGACAAGAGAAAAGCAGAATCGTGTGTGAGTGAAGCTAAGGAGAGAGGATTTCAAGCAAAAAGATGTGGCTGGGGTTTTCAAAGGCCACTTAGAGGTCATGTAGGACAACAGTCCCCAACCTTTTTGGCACCAGGGACCGGTGCTCCTATGAGAATCTAATGTCCGATGATCTGAGGTGGAGCTGAGGCAGTGATGCTAGCTCAGGGAAACGGATGCAAATACAGATGAAGCTTTGTTCAGTAGCCTGCCGCTCACCTCCTGCTGTGCGGCCTGGTTCCTAACAGGCCATGGACTAATAAGGTCTGTAGCAGAGGGGTCAGGGACCCCTGACGTAGGATATAGACTGAAAAGTATCCATTGTGTTTAGTGACATGGATTCTTGAGAGTTTTTATCACTCCTTTTCAGGAGGAGATAGAGCAGAAGTCAGAATTGGAGTAGGGTATAACAACTGAAAAACAGAGAAAAAGAAGTATTGGAAAAGCAGACATTTTTCGAGAAGTTGACCAGGGAAAACCAGAGAAGAGAGATGGAATTGAGCTTGGCCTGTTCTAAAGAAGTCTCACCAGGTTTTTGTTTGTTTGTTGTTTGTTTTGGTCTATATAATTTAAAAAATAAAATTTAATAGAGCATTTAAAATTGGATGATTTCACTTGAAAATCTAGCTGTCCTTGAAATGTCCACTAATCTGCTTACACAGATTTACATTGCTATCTTTCATTTGCCAAAAGAGACACTGAGGTTGGAGAATTTCTGTGACTCACTCAATACTGCAGCTAGAAAGGGTCCGATCTTTGACTAAAATCTATGACTGTTGACCTCAAGTCCTGTGTCCCTTGCATATTTCTATTCTGTTTCCCATGAAGTTTTCAAGATCACAGGTGTGCATTCCAAGACAATTCTGGAATGATCGGAGGTATCCAATACGGACTTTTCTTTTATGACTCGGACCTAGAATCTATTTGAACCCTTAGATATGCAGGGTGAAATCAGAGTTTTGTAGTCTGGGCTTCTCCATCGCTGCTTCAGCAGCTTCTGGGACTGAAAGAATGGTAAGTTCCAAAGAAAGCAGTAGGGATTCATGGAGAAATTTCTTTCAGAATTGACGACTGCACATGTGCATATACACTGTCAGTCATGACTCACTAAATGATGAGAGTCAGAAATAGTCAAGAATCCAATAAGAAATAAAATACTTGGCCAGGTTCGCATTTTATACTCACGATGGCTGCCCTCCAAATGTCTGGTCTCTGGGATGGAAATATCTTTCCTTAATTTTGTTATGGTTCTCAGTTCAGAGGGAGCTACTGTTCCAGAGATCAATAAAACTCAACATGAAGACTATGCTCTCTGCCTTCGTTAGCGAAACTCTTAGTTACACTATTGTTTTTGTTTTATTCAAAAAACCTACATTTTACTCTTATGTTTATGTGATTCCTCCTGGCTACAAAGTAAATGTATAATTAATGTAATTGGTTATGAAATAAAATGTTAACTTTTCATAAGCATCGGAACTTAGTTTTTAAAAACTTTATTTTTCTATATTGTGAACTCTGGACACAAAAGGAAGAATTTTTAAATGTCTCTCTTCTTCAACATTTGTCGGGTGCTCCTTTATTTTCCTCCCTCTTTCTCATCCTCCCCTCACCTCTTTTCCGCAAGTCTGGAAAACACTGAAAAAAATGACCTTGATTTCTATTTGCAGACTCAGGAAATATATTGGAAATAGCAAACATTTATTTAAAATGCAGTTGGTTTGAAATTTTTTACCATTTAAATAAAAACAAATCGAATGGTTTCAATTCATAGAAATATATTTAACCAAAAAACAAATAAATCTAACAGACATGAAGAGAAATGCCTTATCTTTTCCTGAAAGCAAGCAAGAGAGGATGTATATTAGTTTTGTATCCTTCTCAGAAGATATCTTAGTATTATCATCACAAGAAAATATATCCTCTAAAATGAAAAAAAACTATATTTAAAGAATTTCTATCAGCATTATTTTATAGCTGGTGAACTGATAAATTAGAAACAAGTAATATTTTTAAATTAGATTTATGTATTATCTTTTTAAGGCAATGAAAGTAAAAATGAATTTATTTCACATGATAGTATTAAATTCCTCTGAAATACTTTCACTCAAAATAATTTATGCTAAAATAATATAATGTGTTTCCCCCCAGGAATTTAAGAAAGTGAATTTAAATTTGAACACATTTAAAGAAAATAAATGCATTCCTAAAAGTTAGTCATCCCAAATTATTATCTAACATACATATCTATGAGTCAAACGGTACCCATATGGTTTTTGCACAACTTGGGATCCTGGGAGGCCAGCTGTGAGATGGAGGTTAGAGGTTAACAAGCAGGAGGTTTATGAGGGGATGTCCTGGCACTCTAGACCTGTGAAAGTCAAGGGAAGGAAGGAGTGGGCAGAGGGAGATGATGGGCTGCCATGCAGTCTCAAGGCCTCAGTCAGCCCTATGCGGAGATCTAAAGCTGAGATGACCCTTCAGAGTTCTCCTGGCTGGGGCAAGGGACCCAGATATTTATGGCCCAAGTCTTTTGGTTACCAGGCATGATCTTGGGCCCTTCAAAAAGAAGCAGTTATTCAGATATGCCTACCTCCTCTATGCTTATTTATACATTTAAATTTTATTTTTGTCTTTTATCATAGGTATGTTGCTTAAAATTGTGCAAAGAAAAATAACAAGTATATGTTGATTGGTGACATTAAGAAAATAAAAACTTTGTTAAGGTCAAAAAACCACTTTACCCACCTCACCACTACTCATTCAGATCTACTTGAAGGGCTGGCTCTCTTTGACCCATGGCTCCCTAACTACCTATTCACCCTTGTAAAATTAAAAAGTCTTCTGTCCTCTGGTCACTTTTAGTTACTATTACACTCCAATTTCACTTTACTAATTAATACAGTAAGATCCATACAATTAAAAAGAAAAACCTCAGAATTTAAATTAGGGTTAAATTCTCCACTTTCTCAGATTGCATCTCCAGACTGCATGCAAGAACTTCTTTTTTTCTTTTTCTTTTTTTCCCCACTGGGCCAGCTTCCTCCTGAACACCACCCCGGCTCATCTTGCATGTTTTTTTGGTGGAAGAGACAGGAAGAGGGAAGAACTAGGAAGCAGTTTGGTTAGTAAAGAGAAGAATTAAAGGGATAGGAAATTTTTACTTGACTAGCACTGAGCTAATATTGATTTCTTCTCACCATTGCAAATGTTTAAACACACACTCTGTGCTTAATATTGTGTGTTCTTCAGAGTGCCACTCCTCATGCAACATTTGAAGGCAATTTCTATGACACAAGTAACACAATTTCCTCTGAGCTACTAGACATACTTCTCTCCTCAGACCCCCTGGGACTCCAAAGGTACATATACCTGTTAACCTCATCACTCTTGCCAATCCTTTGGATGGTTTAAAATGGCTACGAGCAAGCTTTCTCTCTCCTCATAGGCTACATCTGGTCTCAAGAAACTTTCTCAGAACATTGACCCTGGTGTAAATGAAAGCCTGACTTGTACACACTCAGCTCGTCTCTCTCTCAGTCCTCTGTCACTTTTCAGACATATATCTATTCAGTTGGTTTCCAAACTCCGACTAGTCTCTGTGAAGCCCTTCTCACTAAGCTTGAGATGAGGATGTGTATTTCCTTTCCTATGGGAATTCATAGCACCCCAGTAGTCTCCAAAGAAGGACTTGATTTCTGATATTCTCAAGCTTTTCAACTCCAACTTGATGTACTCTAAAAATCAGCGAAGAGGTGGCAAGTTAGTTTTCTTTACTTCTTTTCCAAGTCTTGCATGGATGGTTCAGCATACCATTTTGGAATGTGGTAATACTTTGCCATGACCACTTCATTGGTGTTCTTTAGGGCTCATTCAATAATAAGGCTACAAGAATCCCATTTTGACAAATTGCTCTATGACATTGTATATTCAAAAGATTGATGCAGAAGCCAAACGTATTAATTAGGCTCTGTGAGACACACATTAAATACATTTTAGTACTAATACAAGACTCTAAGATACCCTTGCTGAACTCCCTAGTAGGCAGTATTTGGCTGGTATCTATTGTGATACAGTTAAACCTCTTGTTACCAATTTGGGTCATTGAATTAACTTACAGAACCTGATTGTCAAATCAGACTCACAGAATTCAGAGATTTTATCTGGTATCAAGCTTTACTAAATAATTTCAAGGCTGTAGACAAGGAAAAGGTTCAGACAAAGCAAAAAGACATCTGGCACATCAAGGGCAGCTCCTCATATTTTGGCACAGAATAAATGAGTCCTCTAAGTGAGTTTCATGGGGTTTCTAATACAGCTGGAACATTTAAAATATGAAACAACCTGAGGGAATGGCATCACTTACATCACCCAGAAAGCCATATCTTCTAGATCTTTGATTCTGTTTGTCTAGAAAACCCTTATCTAGGGGCATTCTACTATTGGCAGCTCAGAGTTAAGGGCTATTCTTCTTAGAAAACAACATAGTTTATTACCCACAGGTCAGGTTGATAAGAAGATTAGACAAGGTCATTTACCTTCTCTTTGTTCCAGGAGCGTTTCCACCATCCATAAAAAGTAGATGAGAGAATCTCAGACCATCTTTTTTAACTCTCTCCTCCCAGTCACTTAATATTAAAATGTAATAATGGGACAAAAAATGTTAATTTACTTCTAGGGTATAATTTTAAACTAGTGTAACACTACTAACACAAGGATTCATGGTGATTATATAAATGTAAATGATTCATAGCATGATTAGACATCTCCATTCTAAAATTAAAATAATTTTAATTAAACAATCAAAATTCTCAAACAAAATGAATTAAGGAAAAAAGTATTTATCTGCTCATAAAATTCAATGGTCTCAGGCAATATTCTCAAGGCTGATCTTTCTTCTGTCTTTCCTCTGCATGGCCACCTAATCAGGGTCTGTAGGGTAGACCCCAGAAGCTATCAATTTATAGCTAGATCACAAGACTCCACTTAGCAGAAAGGGACGTTTATTTTCCTAACTAGCTCAAACTAAAAATCCAGGACTGAATCTAACTGGGTGTGAAGATGTCATTTTGATCATGAGCTCATCCTTGAATTTGGCCAGTGAGAATAGACATCTGTCCCTAGGTTGCATGTTCCATTCCTGAAGTACAGGAGAGGGTCAGCATATTGGGTGAAAACATTGAGGGATTCCTCATCCAAGGCAAAATGAGGTAATGCTGCCACAAAGAGATGGAGGAGAGGTTGGAAGAGCTAAACAGCAAATGCCAACCACATCCTCAGGGAAAAAAAAAAAAAAAATTAGAGGAAAGGTCAAAGTTGGTCAAGGTTAAGATTAATGGGTTTTTAAATTATACTATGGGTCAGCTATACACCACAAAGTTTACCACTTACTGAGTTTCTGGAAAATTAAAAAAACATTGATGAGTCAAACAAACGAAAAAGTCTCTTTGGCAATTTAGCAGAAAAGGTAAAGGGAGTAAGAAGAGAAAACCAGGAAACCCACATTTTTCTGAGACTGCCTTGAACTTTCTCTAACATCTGTGCTTTAGAATTTCTACTTCTACATCGTTTTTCTACCTCTTCCTACTCCTCTATCTAGCATTCAATATGTTTCCAAGAGACTAACCACAGCCTAGAGACACTGGTGGGCTTTTCAAGAGAATTTTTTATATAATTATGTAAATTTACATGAAATCATTAGTCTGACCTTAGATCTGTATTCTCTCCCCCTCCTCTCTCTTTCTTTGCCTTGCCTATCTCTGAAAATTTTTGAACTGAATAAGAATCAGAGTCATTTTCTGCCCTTCATTTTCTTCCTTGTTTACTTCAATGCAACCGCAGATGCATTTCCTGGAAATGTTAATGATGTTCTTTTAAAGAGAATGTTCTCACACAAGGTCAAAGACAGACATTTGAAGAATAAAAATCTGTTGAAAGATAAAATTTTGCTCAGAGTAAGTTCTGTGAAGATATTTGATGGAAAAGTCAGGCAATCCATCTTCTAAAATATTTGTTTCCTGCTGTATAATCTGTAAAGAAGTTACAAGCAAAGAAAAAAATTCTGAACCAGCAAAAAAAATACCAGAGAAGAAAGATAGCAAGTGCATTTCTGTATTAGCAAACTTAACTTAAAATGATCATATGTCAGATACAGAAAGTACATGGTCCATATAGAAAGAATATCAGCATTTACTTTGATAAATGACTGAAGACCAGGGTCTGAGCTTTAGAGTGCTGACAAAATCGGAAAGGAGATGATAGACTCAGAAAACCAAGCTTATAAAATACTCATGAAAGTGATCACTATCCCCCTGTCAGCCTTTACTCTAACCCCATGCTAACCTTGGAACTAGACTCAGAAATGTCTTGCTGTCACCTTACTGATTGATGTGCACCACATCCTGCACAATTGAAGTAGATGTTATTGGGGAATTCAAAGGAGAGATGGAAGAGGAAGGTTTACTTTGTATACATACAATAATTAGTGGACAACATCTCCAGCAAACATCCAATTTCCCCCAAATTTCTCTTTACTGTGACTGGCCAAGGAGCCTCCTCTTCTCTCTGACTCCCCACTATCTTGCCATCTGTGATGTAAGACCTAAAATTAAGGCTAGAGATTATGTGCCACCTTCACTGTTGAAATCCAGAGAGCTTGGAATGGCCTAACCTCAAGTTCCCCTCCACATTCTACTCTGGCAGATAAGGTCCCCTATCTAAACACTCTCCTTATCTAGTGGACCAGGTGCAGTTTCTGCTGAAGCCCGAGTAGCAGGTTTCAGTTCCCTGCCTGTCCGCAGAATCATTCAAATGACCCATTCACATTCTCCCAGTGGAACCAGGGAGCAGCCATCCTCTCACACTACAAAGCGACAACCTCTCTGACAACCCCTGGTCATTCCTTTGTTTCAGAGTGCAACCCCCACATGGTCCTGATTGGTGTGCAGTGTCCTTCACCCTGGGCTATAAATATGTAACTACGAAACTGCTGTTGATCATCTCTGTCCAGGGTGAGTGTTTGTTCAGCCATCCCCATAAGTCTGGAGCAGGAATCCCTCCCTCACCAATCGGGGAAGGAGGAAGCAGTAAAGTAGCATCTCCTTCAGCCCATCTGCTTCACGGGTTCTTATTTCTAGCCTTTCTTGAGCATGTAAATTAGAGCTCTGCACTCTCTAACCCCCAAATGTGCATTCCACTGTGGTCCCACTCAATACTTCCTTCAAGAATGGGGAAGGCCTTTATAGTGAAGAAGACTGTGAGAACAAGAAGAAAAGGATCCTCTCATCACCAGACTCCACCTGCTATTGTTCCATCAGTCTATAGAATTGAAATTTGATTTATCATATGAACTAGAACTGTCAGGAGACTAAGCCATTTGCATCCTTTCGCCAGTACTTTTTTCTCCTCTATGCAAATCTAAATAAAAAGCCAAATTATATTCAAAATTCTTGGTAAAACTAGAGTCAGAAAAATAAAGATTATTTGTGTGAATTGAATATTAAATAGAAATAAAAATAAACTCCCTAATAGTCTTCTAAGGCATCCTTTCGCCAGTACTTTTTTCTCCTCTATGCAAATCTAAATAAAAAGCCAAATTATATTCAAAATTCTTGGTAAAACTAGAGTCAGAAAAATAAAGATTGTGTGAATTGAATATTAAATAGAAATAAAAATAAACTCCCTAATAGTCTTCTAAGTTTTGTTCAGTTTTGTTTTTAATGTATTGTCTCAGTCTACGAAAACAAATTGGCAGTTGGATAGAGCTGTTATCTCTATGATGCAGATGAGAACACTGACACTCAGAGTTTGGGTAATTTTCCCAGTGTCTCACAATGAGGAATGATGAAGCCAGAATTTGAAAGTGGGAGAGTGCTAGTGATTATTCTCTGCTTTGCTGTCTCTTCAGTAATATGTGCCTAGAAAAGCCCTAGAGATACCATAACACTCATCTTTGGTTATTATAAACTCTCCTCTAATTCTATCTTCCACACTGTATGATAATCTCCTGGACGTACTCTGCAGTGTCTCATTCAGAATGTGGCATGTAGTAGATGTCTATACATAGTCCATAGACTGTATGAAGGACTAAATGAATGGATATTCAAAAATGTCCATTCATCTCTATAACCATGCTATAATAGGACCTCAATTCAATTTATCAGACTCATATATCAGTGTGTCCCCTCGGGACAGATACCTGATGATGCACACTGATAAGATTGCTCTCTTACTGTTCCCCACCCCCCTAAATTCTAGGTGTGGCTTACAAGATCTGGAGATCTCTTCTGTGGGATTCAGCCAAATTACCATTTGTGGGACTTGTTAACAGCACACCATCACTTACTTTACCTTCTCTCCTTGCATCTCACTCTCCCACTTCCTTAATCTTTTCCAAGGAACTTTTTCCTAATAGATAACTTGCACACGAAGCCTCCTTTCAGAGTCTGCCTTTGGGAAACTCATCCTAAGACATCAGCCTTCTTCTACAGTACACATTCTCATTTTAAACAAATTGCTCTTGACTGGCCTTAAACATGCTAATTTGGCCAAGATTGTCTTGCTCGTCTTTCTTCCAGCACTAAATTTTCTTTCTTGTTTACATTACCTTTAACACATGTCTAATTTTATCAGTTATGTGTTGGCTTTTTAATTTAACTTGAAATTTTGGTGTTTCCTTAAGCCGGCTCCCATACTGTCCATGGTAAACACTCATTTCATCCATGTAAAAATGTATAAACTCTTCTTAGCATTTATCAAATGTTTTATTATGCCTTTTAATATTCATGGCAACCTATGCTTAAGCAAAACAATGATTATTCTCTCCATTTTTAAAATGAGACATCTTTGGCTCAAAGGCAAAGACACCCAGGCTTGTCTTTAGAAAGTAATGGAGCTGGGCCCCAGGATCTAGGTCTTCAGATTCCTAGATCAGTGCTCATTCACACATCTATCGGTCACTTCTTGAGACTACGTCTTCACATATGGAAGCCATTAGCATTGTTTCTACATGTTCTTAAAATCTCTGAACTCTGCTACTTTCTACAGTCAAGTACCAAGCAAAACAGCAGATCCTACATGGAACGTCAGAATAGCCTGAGACATTTAATTCTATGCATATGTGGCAAATCATTACATATGCATACTAAATCTCTTAACTGTCATTTGTACTCTGGATGAAGTCATGGGTAACCTGCCCAACGACGGTTACATCAACTGCAACAAAATCCAAAACATCCCACAACATGCATGTGAAGGTATCTGAAAAGGAAAGTATCTTTCTGGTCTGAAAAACAGAATGTGGATCTTCAAAAACAATGTACTCTATCAGGCTGCTCAACTTCTCCACTAAATCAGATTACTGTGACCTCACCCTCAGACTCATTTTATTCCTGAATTTTTCTCAGAAATTGCCCAGTACAGAGAAATGAAGGGAAAAAAACACTATAAAATATAAAAGATTTAAAACACATTTATCTTGGCACACAATATTCTGATATGTTTATTCCTTTCTCATTCTCCAAATAAAGGTGTTTCTTAATGATTCTAATTTAAAATAATGCATTTGATAAGATAATCCTAAACTATCTTATGTTAATAGTAAAACTAACCCAAGAACATGTGGAAATAAATATTGAATCTTCTCAAAATTTTAAAACATTTTATCACAATTTCATTGGAGATTTTAATTCAATTGTACATATTCTAATTTATTTTTGATACAGTTCCTTTTTGTCTGCAGAGGCAAGGGGGAGAGATTTTTTAGAGGTCAAGTTGCCTTTTCTATACAGAAAGCTTTTCTTTGCCAACAAGAACAGTGTTGATTGAATTAAGACCAATATTGTCTTTATTGGAACCAAAGTCCGCATCTGTTCTATTGTAAAAAAGAAGTCATTAAAGTTATTTATTTCATCTAATAGCAACCTTTTAGATACATTTAGTACTCAATGAGACTTTACAAATGATATTAAAGCAATATATTCTAGTCAACAAATATTTATTGAGTGCCTACTATACGCCATGTACTCTACTAGACTCTGAAGTTATTTTAAAGGACAAAACAAATCCACACTCCCATAGAATTTTTATTTTAGTGAAGAAATACAGACTATAATATACCAGTCAGTGATAAAAAGATGTTATGAAAAGTTAATAGTCAGGTAAGGAGATAGAATATGATAGAGATGAGGATGATTTAGAATAGGGTGATCAGAGAAAACTTTGCTAAGAGAAAACCCAAAAGAATGAGTAAGTTAGTCATTCATGACTGGACTAAAGAATATTCCAGGCAGAAGGAGAGCAAATGAAAAGATTCTGAGGCAGAAATACGCCTAGCATATTTGAGAAACAGGAAGAAGTCAGTGTGGCAAGAGAAATTTTAAACGATGAGGTTCAAAAGGAATGGAAAATAAGATAAAACCTGGGAGTCCTTGGTAAGAACTTTGAATTTTACTCAGGATGAAATAGAAAGTTATTGTAAGGTTTTAAGCTCAAGAGTCACACAATCTGACTCATATTTTAAGATTCAAACTTTTCTAAAAATTTGACTGTGTTGAGACTATACTGTAGAGAGTTGAAATGAGAAGGCTTATTAGGAAGCTATTGAAATCGTTCTGGGGAGAGGTAATAGTGGGATGCACGAGCTGAATGGGAAGTGATTTGATGCTCAATATATTTTGATGGAAAGGCCAGCAAGGTTTGCTGGGGAACTGGATGGGAGGTATAGAATTAAAACAAACAAACAAACAAACAAATAAAGAATAACTCAAATTGTTTTGGCCAAGCAATAGGTAGAATACAGTTACTTTTTTTTTTTTTTTAGATAGAGAAGTCTACAGAAACAGTGGGATAGGTGAAGAAATGAATAGTTTGACTAGCTACCCAAGGGAAAATGTCTCATAAGTAGTTGGATGAAGGAGTTTGAAGCTTAAAGGAAAATCTAGGCTGGAGATAGGTATCCGGGTCATTAACATATAGGGACTGCATTTAAAGCCATGGACTCTGATAAGATCACTATAAGAAGTGTGGCTGTCTAGAGAAAACAAAAGGTAACTTTGAAGGTCATGACCTGTATTAATGTGCAGCTCCTAAGGGAGAACTCCACAGATATGACTTTCACAAGAATTCAAATGCTCTATTATTGTAGAATTGACAAAAAAAAAAAAAAAAAAAAATTAAAGCTGGTATCATCTTTTCATAAAGGTTCTCTCCTCCCTGTGTGTGTCTAAATACAGATTGAAAACAATTTTTAGTTCTGGAGGTTTTTATTTGTGGAAGTTTCACCCCCACCACCACAAAATAATAGTTGATTGTGATGATAACAGACAAAGAAAGAATGGTAAATGGTGGGAAAAAATTATATAGTGCCAAGCCTTCAATAATTCAAGCCATATAATTGCCTTCAATAATTTCTCCTTATTTATAATTACCTCAAAATATCTCTTCATCTTTGTGATTCCTCCACGTACCCAATAATTTCTTTTCACTTAAGATACTTTCTTTAATTCTAATCAGATTAAACAAATCTATTTACAAACCCAATGAGTATGTGTGATTTTTATACTTTTTTGTTTTAATGTGAAATCCTGAAATGCTCCTTTTACTTTGTTAAAAAGCATTGATTTTGTAAAAACAGAACTGTAACAAAAAACACAGAGCACGTAGAAGACCTAATGCCCCAGGATGGTTCTTTAGAAGAAGTGGCATCCGGTCTAACAAAGATAGAGATGGAGATATATAGATATACAGAAATGTCATAAATTATATTAAAGCAATGCTAGGACTATTTTATAACACTAGAATTTAACCAATGTATTCAATTAAATAAATTAGTTTGTATATTTTTAAATATTATATAATATATAGCATATATATTATAGTTGTATATATACATGTATCTATCTATACATTAACACACACACTCGAACATATACATATATGTATATTGTGACATATTTCAAATTGGCACCATAAACAAAAGCTGTTCTTTCAACAAAACTTTTTTTCTGGCACTAATCTGTCATACCAGCAACATTTCAGCATTCTCAAATATTTGGATAATTAGATAAATCATTTGCTTTTCATTTTGAAACCAAATTTTTAGCATCACAGCAGTACTAAGATGAAAACAGTGCATGTTGATATGAAACTAGTGTCAAAACCAATAAACCTAGCTTTATATACTTTGTGCAATGATCATTTATATTCCATCCATCCCCAGGATACTTGAAATGATCTGCCAACAACAGCTGTTATGATAGATGACTATGTACCACTTGACATCAATATGGCAGATGTGAGTACTCATCGCAGCTGTCAGACTACAATAAGAATGGGCAGTAAGATCTCTCAAAGCCGCTTCTAAAAAAAAAAAAAATTTTTTTTTGGCATTGTACGCAGGTCAGAGAAACAAATTCTAAATTCAAAAGACAAAAACAAAATCAGTTGATTGTTTTTCAATGTGTGGACTAAACTAATAAATAGATTATTATGCTCCAAAAAAATTGTTTTGGTATCATAAAAAATGTAGACACATATCTCTTTGTAATGTCTCTTCATTGGCTTTATATGATAGTAGGTTCTAAGTTCATGAGCAAGAGAGAGATCAATTGTTTCTGCAAAATCCACTGCCACAAAAACACCTTTAAATTATTCTAAACCTTGCAGACAAATACATACCTGCAAGAACACAGGCAGCAGCACTTCATAATAAAAGACTGTAAGATACATATTTACATTTAACTGAGTTATTGATAAATTACTCAAAAAATTTTCCTCAAACTTATTTCATCCAGCAAATTTTATGGTAAATGTAAGGCAATCACTTGGCAATGATGATGTTTATTTTTGCTGTCTATTTATGATTTCTTGGGTTTATCATTTAGATTGCTTTGCTCATTTCATAGGTATTTATATGCAAAAGAACAAAATAGAATACATGCTGGTTGTGCTGTATTTCTTTGGTGATAGTTTCAATCAAAGCTAACATTGTGCTCTATGGCCTGGAGCACAAATTCACCTTTCTTTTCTAATGTGGTCAAGTAACCAGCTGAAAAGTGCAAGGAAAGCAGTTGATAAGGTTTTTAAAAACTACCATTTTACTGGTGGAAAGGAGACAACAATCAGGAAATGCATGTGTATAAAAGTAAAAAAGTACCTCAAAACATCTTTTCTCATAAAACAAATTCACTTTACACTATAATTGCCAAAGGCTTTCAAAGCCTGAAACACTAGGATTTTCATAAATATATAGAAATAAACAAAAATTATTTATCCCTGAGAAAATATAAAGATTAACACTATGTCTACACATTATAATCAGGACATGTTTAATGAAAATCCAATTTTTCCAACTTATTTTGGTCTGTACAAATGTAAAGAAGCAAAAAACTTTACAAGTGTCTTCAATAATTCCAGACATTTTTCACTGATAAAAATATCAAAGAAGACAACTTCTAAGTTTGTAAAAATTGGCTGAGACTCTGCAACTGGCAATTGTCGGCAGATTTTCATTCCCTCCCCCATGTTGTGAGTCTGGTTCATGAGCAGTAAATCCTTTGAAGTCCCTGGGCGTTCTATATGCAGAAGAAACTGTGTCTGGTGAATCTGGTCTTTGTTTTTCTCCTTTCTCCCTACATTTTGTAAATGTTTAGCGTTTAACACATATTCACACTGCGTCTTCTGCTTTTCTTCATGATACTATAAAATTGCACTTAATTTTTTTAATGTTGTGTTTAAATTGTGTAATTTAGAGAAAATATTAACCTGTATGTTTTCCAGAGACAGAAGTAATTATTCAACTAAATATAAAAATATACATTATGCATTAAGCCAATAGTGTTTGAATATACAGTACTATAAGCACTGTATAGTATTGGAAAGTAAATATATATATATATAAACTTTAGAAGAATGATACAAAAATATTCCAATTAATTAATAAATTACCTCTCTCTGTCTCTCTCCACACCCCCTTCTTTCTCTCTTTGTTGTCTCTATCTTTCTGTCTCTTTCTCTGTCACTCTCTCTCCTAGTTATAAGGCTTTGAAAAGTTGAATCATTTGGCCTCAAATTTTCCACATTAGTGTCTGGTCAAAAATGGAATTTCTTTTGAAGGCTTAAGTAAAATCTGTCTAGTTATTTGTGAGTTATGTGAAAATAGAAGAAATGTGCTTCTCCAGTTATAAAAAATACTGTTAAAATTTTTCTCTTTGCTCATGTAAATCAAATGGGGCCAAAGCTATAAATTTCAGACTTGGAAAGATTTAAGTATCATTGAGGAAAGAAAATGTAGCTGAATTCAATGGAAATCTTCTAAGTATTTTTATTTATTAATTTACAGAACTTGAAAGTGATTGGAGCATACCTAGTAAAACATGTTGGCCTACCTGTCTAAAAGGTCACAGAATTTATTCCTTAGGCGTTATGGTGCATGTCTGCATGCATAAACACTCTCTCTCTCTTATATACACACACACACATACACACGTAAGTATACACACACACACACACACACACACACACACACACACCACACATATGTATATATATGCCTATGGAAATTAAGTGAAAAAATATTACAGCATTAAAGGTAATATTACTAAGAACTTAAAAATCAAGAAATTACTAAATGAATATTGTTAAATATAAGTGAAAGTTATATGTGTAAACATTTTTAATAAAGAACTAGAAATATAATTTTCTATTTCGTAATTTATACAAACTACATATGGAACTGTGCTCCACTCTCACTCTAGATTATTCTAACCCTCCTCCACCCTATTTCATCCTTGGTCTCATTTCCAGATACTTAACCAGCCTCTCTTTTCACTTTGAAACTATGATTTCAAGAAATCTTTTGCATCACAGTTTATAAGCATCTTCTACTTTATTACTTTAGATGATCCAAGAAATATCAGTTTTTTCGTAACTTTCCAGTGAAAGCATGGCCATCTGTATTCATCTTCTCTCTGATACAAGCAACAGGATTAGCACCTGTTTTACTCTCCAGTTCCTGTGTTTAGCACTTTGACACTAGCTTCGAGTCTTCGTCACTTTCCTTCATCTTTTGCATCCTTCTGACTACACATCATTTCTTTATATTCCATAACATATTGGGAATGAGACTCAAAATTTGTTTTTCTTTTCCCCACTCTATTTTCCTAACATCTTGAGCCACATAATCATTTGCATGGATGACCTTCTAAATGCTCTGGTTTTCCGATTCCAAATGCTCAATAAAATTTTACTCCCATGATTTCACCATTATCTGTATACACCTTTTGATTCACATCGCACTACCATAAACCAAGATCTCTTCATTTACAACTTGCCTTGTTGCCATTGTTTCAAAATTAACTCCTTGGTTCGGTTTTCCTCCTCATTTCTCCAATCCATTCTCCACTATGATTTCCAAACACAACTTTAATTTTCTACGAGCACTATAATGTGTAGGTTTTTTAGATAATGACTTCCATATAACCACTAAATCTTAGACTATAAATTCTAAATTTAATCTATTGACTTATTGCGATGAAAGGGAATAATCAGACACTTTCCTCCCACAGCTCATTTCTCTGTTACTAATATTATTATTACGATTACGATGATTTTTCTCTTTGTTACTCTTTTAACTTTCATACAACACTTAAATCTCCATATAAAAAGCAAATTTAGAGAGTATTTCTTAAAACCTTATATGTAAGAAGATAAATATGAAATTATTACTTCCGGAGAGTGAAACAGGTTACAAGACTTTTGCTTTTCATTCTACACCTCTCTGTACTATCCAAGTTATCTGTCTTTGAATTGCTTATGAAATAAAAAGAAATAAAATGGAGATTTGATCATGACACTCACTTTTAGTGACTGCCAATTTTCTCGAAAAGATTAGTTTTTCTGTACTCGCATCATGTTGCAATTCATATGAACCTCCCCTGCCACTTTAGTCACCTCCCACCCCACCCCACCCCACCCCACCACATTAAACCTCAGTACTTAATTTCTTTTCCTGCTTTACAATGCCATTCCATATGAATGTTAGGGCTCATCTGAAGGCCTGGCCAACTTGCCTAGAAGTATGCCCTCACGCTGTGGATGGGCTGTGTTCACCAGGTATATGAATTTCACAGCTGCAGAAACCATCCTAACCATGCCTAACCACCCACAAATTAGTTATCTAGTGTACTATGATACTGTGTTCCAAGTTGCAACTCTTGATTTTTTTTTTAATCGTAGCAAATCTATCAAAGAAAAGTCTAATTTGCCACCTCCTTGAGTTAAGGCACTTTTTGAAGACAAGTCCAAACCACTCCCTACAGCCAGATTTCAGTTTATTTTACCTTAGCCTGTCTCTTCTGACCACTTTTTCTTCCACAGACATCTTCCTACCAGCAGCAGCAGCCCCAGCAGGTCATAGGAACAAACTTATGCAAATTATGACTTAATGTTCAATTTCTTTGTTTCTTTCAGCTCTTCTTGGCTAAATTGTAAGTAGCCCCTAGTCAGAGAATTTTTATACTTTGTGAAAAAATGATTTACACTTAAGAAAAGGAGCCAGTAAGCATTTTTTAAGTAATAATATGATAGAACTCAAGGTTTTCGGTATACTTTCTTTTAGCATTATTCCCTAGCTTCATAAATAAAATTAAACATTTATTTACCCCCTAACTCAACCATTTCAGCAGAATTTTTATTTACAGAAATATATATTTTTATGTTGTATTCCCATGTTTTTTTTAAAAAAATTTTCTTTCACTGTATGTGTTTTTCAAAGGTGAACTTTCCATTTTATATTGTGAATGACAATGCTCGGCCCAAGTTCCATGATTCTCAGGCAGAGCTTGGCATTTTTGTCCTCAAAGTAGATGAGACACACTCATCACTCAGCAGAGGCGGCCATCCGCCAGAGGAAAACTCTTCAGGCTTCTTGGAAAAAAAAAAACAGCCAAAGAAAGAACCTCACAGCCAAGGAAAAAGAGTATAATATTTTAAAGCATTTCAAAAACATCTTATGGTCATTGGCTATAAAATGTGAAGAAAGGACAATCTCTAAAATTAGACAAAAGGAAAATTCAGATTAAAAAAACCACATTTTCTATTTTAGCAACCTAAAATATTTGTCCTCAAAGAGTATTCTCCATCAATTAAGAATATCAAATTATTCCAGGAAAATTTATTGAATCTACAACTTCAGCACAATAAGGCAGATATTCTTTACAAGCAAAATAATCTACTGTATAGCAATAATCTAGTCATTTTATAATCCTGAAGCACCTTCCATTTCCCATTTCCAAATCTAAACCATCATAAATGAAACTCTTTAATCACTGCAGTAGAATTGTGGATCATCTAGTTCTAGTTTCCCATGCTTTCTGTACTCCATGCACGTTGAACTTTTTATTACTTCCAACTCAGTGTGCCTTTTCCAGCTCAGAGTCAATGAACTTTCTGTTCCTCGGCCTGGAAGCCTCTCCAAACTTGCCTAAAGCTTACTTATCAAATACATCTCATATATGCATCCATTCACTCAGCAAACATTTAGGGAGAGCCCCCTATGTATCCTGTACTGTTGGAGACATAGGTAGTACCGCAGTGAGGTGATGGGAAAAAAGGAACTTAGGCAATAAATAAACAGATAATATGAAGTATGTTCAACAGTAATAAGTACTATTGGGCAGCAATAATTCAGGATGAGGGAAAATGGAGTACTGAGCTAGTGCTGATGACTCCTATAGAGTGTGGTCAACGTACAGTTTTACAAAATGACATTTAAGAAAACATCTGAAGGAGACAAGGGTGTCATGTGTATACCTGGGGGGAGAACATTCTAGACAGAGAGGATAGCAGTCCCAAAGACTGAGGAAAAAGAATGGTTGGCATGTTTAAGGACTAGCAAGGATGTCAGAGTGGCTGGAGCACAGGAGTAAGGAAGGGAGCATCGGGGGGGCTATTCAGAGAGACAGCAAGACCAGACGGCCTGAGGAGGGAGCTCATGGACGTTATAAACATTCTGGTTCTATTCTGAGCAAAATAGGAGTCATCAGAGGGTTTCGAGCTGAGAAGCACCATAGACTGGCTCCAGGTTCCCCAAGACCACTCTTACTGCTGTGCTGGGAATAGCTCATAGGGAAGGATGGGAGAAGGAGGGAGAGTAATTGGGAGGTTACTGCAGGAATCCGCGTGAAAGATGATGGTGTCTTGGAGCAGGGTGGCAGTAGTGGTGGTGGTGGTGATGCAATGTAATAGTCTGGATATTTTGAAAATAGAGCCTGATAGGAGTATCAACTTAGATGTGACATCTGATGTCAGACCAGGTTCAGACCTCCTGGTATATACTCCCAAGGGGCCTGACACCTGTTCTTATAAACACATTGTGCACTTTCAGTGTTTGTTTTTATATCAGCTTTATCTTCTCCTATAAAGCCAGATTCTAAGGTAATGCTTTTCATGTAACAGATGCCAAATAAATATTCTATAAAATGATACAGTGAATAAAAAATTAAGGCATTTGTACATTTCTTTACCTCTACTTGAAATGCCTTGCCATCTTGTAACTTATTGGCTTGATCCTATTCACCCATCAAAACCTAATTCAAATATCTCCTGAATTCTTCCATTTACCCTTTCCCAAGACAGAGCTAATCCATATCTTCTATCTTTTAATCCTATAATATTGCCTTAATTACCATATAATACTGCCTTAATTGCCATGTAACACAATTTATTTTTTTTAGTGTAGTAAAAAAAATTTTCAACAGGTATGATTTTGGCAAACAAAGATATCTCATAGTCAAGGTTTTGTGTTTCTGCAATGTAATAAACTCTACTCAACACACCCAAGCCTCCAGAAAATACACTATACACACAAATGCCAGTATAGGTTACTTTTAAAAATCATAGCAAACAATATATTATTTAAAATATGTTGTACTCTAAATTAAGTATTTGCTTAACCAATCACATTTAGTTTTCTCAAAACACTATCAATGGAAACATTTATTATTCCATTTTATAAATGAGAAAATTAAGGTTAAAGTACTTGCTCAATTTACAAAGGTAGTTAAGCGTCACAGCTAGACTTCAATCCTAAGCACAGAGACTGTCACCAAACAACCCCTGTGCTCTGCAGCCTCTCTAGAATGAAAGGGCTTGACTTCCACATCTAGCCCTACAGTAGACAGAATAGACACAGGAGATTAAGTTTAAGTTAAATCA
>NW_006439757.1:3506998-3511069 GCF_000325575.1 Pteropus alecto
AGCAGGAATAGGAATCCAGACTCCAAACCTGAAGCCCAAATTTACCATGTTGACATATATCTCCCAGGAATTTTCAGAAATTGAGAGGCAGTAGATTTCCCATGAGCTATGATATGAAGAGTTTACCTTCATCCATTTAATTTCATTTCCAGAAGATAAGATATTTCTCAAGAGACACGTGAGCAACATTTATTTTTATGTTTACCTCTTCTAGTAGATTTCAGGTTCCCTGAAAGAAGCACTCTGCCTTTTCATTTTTATGACCCACTACTCGCCAGCTTCTTGTTCAGTTTAATGGAATAGAGTCATTCAAATCTTCCTCCTCTCATCCGGGAGTCAACACAGACTTAAAGTGATGAAAAGGCTAGACCACAATCCTATAGGTAATTTTAGCGGGGAAGCTACGTGTGCCTTGACTCCGTGTCTAGCGCTTGATGTCTCCCATCACATTTAGAATTGTAAAACAGAGTCATGTTCAAGAAAATTCAGACACAGGAAGGAAAGGAGGATTTACGTTTTAAAACCTAAAGCAAACTCAGGACATAGGAAAAGTTATATATCTCACTTAGTGAAGAAGCTCCTTCTTATTGTTACTACAGAGTGTGTGTCTGCTCTTGTGTGGACACTATTTCTATCTAATAGTGCCTTTTAACAGTGTCTCTATCCTGTGCATAAATTCTCTCATTCAAATCTGTTGTTGCATTGAGATGGTATAGTCACTTGCATTCTATTGAATGTCTATTTCCTTGGGTTGGTAGTAATAATCTTCAATATAAATGACTTCATAATTCATTATCAAATATCTGGCAAAGACCCCACCTGAGATTGACACATCAGAAAAGAAAAACTAAAACCTTTTATAGCCAAGAATGGAATCAGTAACCATTGAAGTAGATATATATTATAAAAAATGTGATAATAAAGTAGTAACCAGATTAACTGCAATGGATTCACATGTATAAAGGTTTTTCAAATAGAGTTCAAGTTCTGTCGAATTCTCAGAATAAACATATCCTACAACTTATGGATCCTTTTTTTCAACATCTACTCCCTCCACAAGCACCAACTCCCCTGTTGCTTCTCTATTGCCTACTTCCCACTCTATACAACCACACATATTTGGTGAAATTTCTTCAATTGTATTTTTTAATTAATGGACTTGCAGTTTCATTGGCCTCAACACCAATTCTTTGCCTGAAATAGGCTAGACATTTTCTACAAATAGTTACAGGATGAATTAAATTCAAGCATTAGTTCTGTGCACTATTGCTTCTGTGAAAACTTGTTTTGTGTGTCTAGTCTGGGGATGATACATTGAATGATGAACTTCTTTGTGTCCTCAGCTAACTTTTTGACATTTTTGACTGTAACTTAAGACTGTTAATCTCAATCATATATTCTTTGATAGGATGTATCATGTTTATATCTTCTGGTTGGACTATTTGGAGAATAATGCTGCACATTTGTTTTCATAGGCTTTCAGTTTCTCTGTAGTCTGGGCTTCCTGACTATGTATGCCAGCATGTGCTATATCTGCCACTAAATTATCCCTGAAGGATTCAAAAGCACTTCTGAGAAGTGACTATGAGCAGAGTCACTGTGTTCTTTTCTGGGCAAGTGCCTCAAGTGTTCACCTTGCTACCTCTGAACAAGTCACTGACCCATGGCTCTTTGAGACCAGCTGCCCTCTGATTCACTCCTTTCTCAACTCAAAGACATGGCAATTCCAAGCAACCCTGATAACTCTATCCTTAGCACTTACCAGTAGTTTTTTAAACTTTAAAGACAATCAAAATCACATGAGAAACTGTTAAATGCAGATTCCTGACACCACCGCCAGAGATATCGAGTCAAGTAATTTGAAATGATGAAAAGAATTCTAAATTCTGAACAAATACCCCATGTTATTTTGAGACAGGTGGTCTTTCAATTATAATACTGTGAAAACTACTGGTCTTCCATCTGTGCTGCATGCCATGATGTTTTTATTAGTTTCAAATTATTCTTCTGTGAATTAAGGAGCTCAGTAGAAATTCTATCAGCAGAGACTCCATAGAGCTTCCTTTTTCAAGTAGCTAAAAAGAAATGTGGAGGAAAATCCGTTTTTCAGGGTACATTTCTCTGTTTGTCCCATCAGCATATATATTAGCAAAAACTTGTTTACTGGTATTTACTTTCTAATTTTACAGTCACTGCTTAATTATACTCGTAATTAAGTCATTTCCCAACAGGTAAAAATTTTAAAGGGCATTAATTTGCATATTAGAGCCCAAGGAATTATCACAATTAGACTAAGCCACAAATAAACACACATAGTGGAAATACGTTTGTCAGGAAGAAAAATAAGTTTAAAATTATAAAACATTGAGAAATAATGATATACTAATTTGGCCTTACCCTTAGCTGATAACCTGATCTCAATTTCATTCTCTTTGATTAAAACTAGGTAGCTTCTTGAAAGCTTATTCTCTGATCTCATATTTTATCTAAGTTGCTAGGTCAAGAAATAAACAGAGAGACAAAGAAGAATGGTTCCAATACTGAGATGCATGGCAAATCTTCCAGGAACCTCCAGAATTTACTGAGCTTGTAGGATAGCTTTTGTGATCTTTTTGTGTGAAATTCAGTACTGTGTCAGCCTCCTAGGGTCTAAAGTGAGCCTTTCTTATAAGACCTCAAGATTTATTCTCCCTAGCTTTGAATGAGTGAAAATGTGTTTTGTTGAAACTTTCCGAGAAGCAACAGCATTTACTATGGAATCTTGTATTGTTTATGGGCCTGATGAAAGCACTTGGCACTTAATGATTCCCAGACTACTTCAACTTAGAAAAAAAGAAAGAAAAGAAAAAAGAAAAAATGGCAGAAGCCAAATGTTTTGAATGTTAAAAACAAAATATGTGGTTTCTAAACACCTTACAAATAAATTAATGCAATGATTTGCCTCAGATGTTATGAAAAATTTTAATGACTGTTGACCTGTTCAAATGAGGAAAATGAAACATGAGAGAAAGTGACTGAGCACAAGATATCCAGGTGGCCCTCTGAAATTCAAGTCTGTTGCTATTAGCTCTGGTTTAATTATCTTCCACTCCCTCATAGTTAGTTCTCTCACAAATGCTAATACTCCCTATGAAATCTCAGCTCTTGCTCCAGTCTGCCCATATATCAACACTAAGAAGCAATGTATTCTGCTTAACATCTAGCCAATTAGAGGCACTGCATATAGTGCATGGTAACAAAAGGTACATTTTGAATGGCTACATATGTTTTTTGGAATTTATTATAATTAGAAAAAAAAATTTTGTGGTTTTTACTAAATTATTTTGGGGAAGAAAGTAGATAATTTTTACTTAGCATATGCCTATTTAAAATATTTATTACATGATAAAAGTAACAATTTTTGTAACACTTAGATCTCTTCATTACTGAAATTAAATTCTTTTTAAACTATGGAGACACAATACCTTCTGTTGAAGGATTTTATCATCTAAATATGTCTTCAGATGAAAGAAAATTGTCAGGGTTTATTGCAATACTAAAGCTTCCATTTTATTAAACAGGAAAGCCAATAGAATTTACCCAATTACTTTGTCAAAATGGCTTCAGTTTCAAAGAAGTTAAAATAACAAAAATTCTGGAGTACAGTGTTACAGTTCACGTTCCTTTAATTCCTGATTTTCTATTGCCAAAATTCAAAGAAGAATAGAACTCTAAATGCACAAGCTATGAGAACTCATTGTTTACTATTTGATTAAGTATCTAAAATGCAATGAAAGCAAAACATATAAGATTTCTCTGGGGCTTTTAACATGTCGGTTGTAGCAAAGTTTGATTTTCATACCTCTTACCCTTTTATTCTGCACTTCTCCACCTCCTAATAACTCAAATCCAATGAGCATCTCCATATTCTACACGAATTTCTTCAAAGTTCCTAATACAGTGGCCTCTCTAGAAATACCCTCACTGACAATAACTTATGGTCCAAAATAACCTCTCTTCTGATCTTTCCAATTATTAACAGTCTTTGTATATGAGCCAGCTTTTAGCTATTTATTTGGGTTAAAATATATA
>NW_006439757.1:3511187-3585695 GCF_000325575.1 Pteropus alecto
ACACAAATGCCCTGATCAACCAGTTTAAGCAAAAAAGGGAATTTATTGGCTGCTTTAATTGGGAAATCCAAGTGGTTATATAACCTTTATGCGCAACTGGATCCAAAATTTCAAATTATGTCATTAGAAATCTCTCTCTCACTCCTGTTTTTTATTTATTTTTAGGCAGTTCTGTTCGTGAAGAACAAAAACAGATATGGAAAACTAGCCTTATATGGTACTTAGCATCTACAATCACAGAAGGAGACCCTTTCTCTTATAGCATACATCATTTCCCCCAAAAAGGCCTTGATCAATTCTGCTTGGCTTTCTGTTTTGTTTTGTTTGGGGGTTTTTTGACCAAGCTAGACAGTCGCTAAATTCAGCGGGATGAGACTGTAATTAGTTAGCAAAGATTCCAGTTCTGTAGCAGGGAAGGTGTCATGATTGATAAACTATGATTTGAGTGAGTGGAAGTTCACAAAAGGTAAAGAAAGGCCATTCTTTTGCGTCCTACAGAGGATTGAATTTACCATATTAGACATGTTTTCATTCTCTAAAAATTCTTAATTCTAAAACCATTTCCTAATAGTGATATTGCTGGTATTCTAACTGGAATGTTGAAAAAAATTATTTTACTAAAGGAGCTTTCAAGAATCCCCTCATCTTAATTTGCTTTTTATTTTACATTCGAGATGACCAAATTCCCAAGATTTGCTGTGACCTGTAAATATATGCGCATTTATCCCTTTCTAAAAGACACTTGAGAAATGTCAGCCGTCAAAGAACAGAAATGTACACACGCTTCTCATGTAACTTGAAATCTGTATGGACAAATTTACTGGGAAGTTTGTCTCCAGTTCTTTTCTGAAGCATTACTATAAAAAAATTATTCTCAGGAAATGTAGAATCATATTATTGTTGAAGTAATCAAGCGAAATGAAAAAAAAATGTAAAGGACAGATTTTTTTTTTCTCAAAAAGTAATTCTTACTGCTTCTCGGCCTTTTGGCTAAGATCAAGTATAAAACGTAATTCTTCAAATTTGACTCTTAATATCCTTGATGAAGGATCATCTTTACTTACTTTGTTATAAATTAGACAAAATTTTGGAATTGCCTCTTATAAAACTATGCTCAAAGCCTCTTTGAACTTAATAAAGTTTACATTGTATTTATTTATTTGGATACCTATCTCTTTTCTAAAGATAATATATTCCTGACAAGAAATCATAGCTTGCAGACATATGACATCAGCTAAATCTTGTCCAGTTTTTTTCCTGAAAGACTATAAAATCTGGCATTAAACTACTTAGAATCTTAGATTTTATTTTTCAAAATATCTCTTCATCAATAAATTTTTTCATTAAGCATGTATGTTGAGCTTGGATTAGAAGATGCTATCGGTAGCTAAATCATTTACAGCTTGATCATCATAGAAAGATGCTGGGAATAATGTACTACCATTACACAGTAAGTAGTAGTAGGAATTCATCATAACATAATACAGTTAAAACATTTTAACAAATTAGATTATTATATTTGTAACTTAAATAAGTATGGAATGCTAAACCTTCTCAGTATTTTACAATTCTATGTACTGATAAACTGTCTATTATTTCGAAACTAATCTTTTTGAAATGTCAGAATAGTATTGAAACATCTCCAATCCATCTAGATACACATGCTCCTTAAGCTTCTCTGTCTCTCTCTCTTTCTTTCTCTCTTCCTCTCAATCTTTATCTATGTACACACACACACACCACACACACACACACACACGACCACTGATGCTTGCATATGCAAAAATGAACCTCCATTGTATATAATGAAAAAATCTCTTCATACCACATGAGACTAAAGACTCAATCCCTTGAGTAACTTTAGTTAGACCTGGATCTTGATGATACATTGATTCAGAACTCTATGTGAAGCTTCCCAAGGTTATGTTGTTCTTTAGTCTTCCATTCTCTACATAGTTGTCAAAGAGCCCAGGTGAAAGAATGTTGTGGCAGAGTTCAGCCTTAGATTGTCCATAAAAATATTTGACCATGTGCATAGCGTAGATAAAAGCAAGAAGCCCTGGCAGCTCTTGTAAAGTAAGTTGAAATGAGACAGATCATAACTTTTAAAGAGTCACTGGGACATAGCCTCAAACAATGAGGCAGAAAAATGGGTGGTTGGAAACCACAGCAACTGCCAGAACGTCTTCATGTAGGTTTAAGAGACTTGTTAATCATTTTGAGCAAAGACTTCAGGCTGTCTGGAAATCCTAAAAAGAAAAGTGTAAGTATGCTTTTCAGATAGTAAGGAGAAATGCTAAGAGCATATTTTATGTTCTTCCATTTTATTATAGGGCAATGTTGTCATGTTTTTAACTATATTTATAGATCTTACTTACCAGTAATGTATTTCCTTCAAAACTAAAGTGGAACAAATAGTTTAAGACAAATATGTATGTATGTGTATGTATGTGTAGAGAATGGATGTATGCATGATAATATCTAATAGAATGAAAAATATTGAGGGACTGGTTATTCTACTTAAATGAATATTTTAGATAATAAATTTGAGTCTTTTAAAGTGTCAAGAGTTTTTAAATAAGTTTTCCTTTTTATAGCCAAAGTATTATGTACATCATCATGTTAAAAAAATAATAATTTAAAAATTTCTTAATGTCAGATTGGTTTTAAAATATTTAGAAGCCTAAAAATACTTTTTAATGTATTTTGTATTCTTCACTGCTACTCATAATTATCTTGCTATAATTTCAAATTTTTCACTATTATCACTGTACCTACTTCTGGCCACACTCCTCACCTCTTTCCATTTATAATTATTGTATGAGATGATAAACAAGATTATCAAGTAATTCTAAGTGTCACTTAAGGGGACATTAAGTAAAAAAAAAAAAAAAAAAAAAACAGGCTAATCATTCTACAGATAGTTTCTCCTAACTTGCTAACACAACCCCCTAGAAAAATTCAGAAAAATATAACACCCAAAATAAAAACTAGGATAGCCAATTCAGAAGCGAATCCATGAAACAGAAGGCAGAATAGATTGAACTGAAAACCCATTTAAAAGAAGGTGGGAAGACCCTTTAGCTACCTTTTAAGCCTTGCCCGTTGGATCAGCTACACAAAATACATGCAAATAAGAAAACAAAGAAGTTGCCCCACTATTGAGCGAATATCACAGTTTGATTAACCTAGAATGCCTTTCTTGCTCAACCTAAACCTAATCCTAACCTCCACTCCAATATCCCAACACACATACACTCATTCACTCCCTAATAAATACCTTCTTCATCTGTTTAAAGACTAAAGCTTAAAGGAAACAGCTAGATAAGAAAAGAGTAAAATGGGTTGAAAGAAGAAAGATGAGTGTTTGATGTCATTTTGGAAAATGTAGCCCCCTAAATTAAGGGTTATAGATGACAGGAAAAGCTTTAACAAATCTAAAAACATGGTGATGATAATTTTTATATATTCCTTTGCTTTGCAACCTAGTGTCTATATTACAGATTGGAACTAGGAACTGGGCTAGAAGCTGTGTACAGTAACACAATGACAGAACTGGAAGAAATCTGTATGAAATAATGAAATAAGGACAGAAGCAGTCAATGCAGCCTGTGTGTGGAAAATACTGGTTCTGGAGAGATCTCTACTCACTCAAGTGAGAATAAGAAAAAGAAAACCATATGAGTTTTGGAAAATATTGTGGAGCAAGAAAAAGAGAATGTCTTTCTGAAGGCTTAGTAGCTGAGCAGCCAGGAAAATTGTTCAGAAAAGTGTGGCATTCCCAGAAACATACACACACACACACACACACACACACAAAACTAAGAAAACACTAAGACTAAGAAAGACCTGTGATACAGGTGTGAAAAGCTTTTGAAAGGCTGTTGTTTTAAAAGATCTGATATTTTTAAAGATTCTCAACATCCCCCCCCCCATTAAAAGTGAGATGAATTAAATGAGAAGAGATCACAATAGCAATAATAAAATGCTTATTGGAGGTAATAAACAGTAAAATTGACAAAGAATAAAAGTAAAATCCTAATGTGAAAAGCAAGCTATATAAATTTCTGAATAATGTAGAGGAAAAATGGTACAAAGATAAAAAAGAGTAAGTAAAAATTCATAATTGTGAAAGAAAAGGACAATACAACCAAATTAATACAAGTTACTATAGGAAAAAGGCACACTGTTTTACAGAGCAATAATGAAAATTTATGAAATAAAATGTCCTATGTTAAATAAATGACCAACATATCTATTGGAAAGACTCAGTAATCTTTGAGCATAAAAATCAAAATCTTATAATATGTACAGGAAACAAAAGGAGTTAAAATGATAAAAAAAAAAATACAAAAGCACCCAAACATTTTTTTAATTTAATAAAAATCAGGTTAGCATTTACTTCTTTCAAATGTTAAATGGCAGAAAAATAACAAACAGTTAAATTTCTAGAGTTATGAGACAAAATTTATCCCCCAAATTGCATATCCTGCCAAGTTGTCCTTTGTGGGTGCAGGCCACAAGAAAGAAAGATATTTGCAAATATGCAAGTACTCAGAAGGCATAATGCTAAC
The DNA here is from genome assembly GCF_000325575.1 of Pteropus alecto. Lineage (NCBI taxonomy): Eukaryota > Metazoa > Chordata > Mammalia > Chiroptera > Pteropodidae > Pteropus > Pteropus alecto. The sequence continues at coordinate 3,515,762 of NW_006439757.1, forward strand.
ATGTGTAGCTTGGACAAAATTAATAGAAAACAGTATCTTAACAGCTAGATATTAATCAAACAATTTTAAAATAGATAAGTCACCACATAAAAAGGCTGATAGTAAATATTAAATATAGTTTGGTGGTATATGTGTACATTTGAAATAAGTATTTAAACTATCTATAAACAAGATACATGACATAATCTTTTATAATAATTTGGTGGAAATCTCTGGATTCATGATCATAATTTTAAGAAGGCAGGTGAGAAAGAGATATAACCTTAGTGAATAGAGAGTGATGTTGATGATGCTGAACTAAGGAGCATCTCTACCATCCAAAAACAGAAGAAGCTACTCAACTCCCTCACTTCATAACCATGCAACATGAGCCAGTTCAACAGATTTTAAGAGAAGCCAGAAATCTATATGTAACATTGTAATATACACAGACAATCCAACTATTGAAGAAAAAAAAAAACCACTGGAGGGTGCCAAACAAAACATATGTTTGAAATTCAAGCCATTTCTAACCAGGTTTTAACTTAGGCATTAAAAAAAAAAATTTGGAAAGTTTTAGAATTACAATGATAAATAAAAGACCAGAGATTGTAGGTGGGAGGTTTGGGGTGAAGAAATGTCTTGCATTTCTGGGATAAAGGGGATCCAAAAGAAAGATTGGATTGGAAAACTAATAATACAAAGAGTATAAGTGTTTGGGGACAAAATATACTAACAAAACTTTAAATTTTTAAATTATTAGAAAAAATAAAGCAAACAAAGCATTGCAAGATAGCAGTGTCCTGCTACGCAGATGTCTGTTGATTGCACAATTCAAAAGGACACTAAAGTGTTAAAAATAAAATGGTGGTCAGCAATTTGTTATACAAACACTACTGAGAAAAAGCAGGATTGTACAAGAGTTCATAATAACTACATAGAGCTGCAATGTAAAAATGCAGTAAATAAAGCAAACTAGGTTACTTTATGCTGAAATATGATTTAGTGAGCTTTAAATAGAATAACATAATGTTACAAAATATAAACAATTATCAATTAAAAGATAAATAAAGATACAAATTTTGTAATTGTGACTTTTTAGAGTGTATATATATATGTATATATAAATAATTGTCTGAGTAAATATTACTACACAAAGAACATATTAAGACATTGTTTAAAGCAGAAATTATAGAGCCCACATTTCTGAATGTTAACTCTGTGTTTCTCTTCAATTCAATCATATAAAGTGAATGAGTCAAAGAGAAAGCCAAAACTCCAAATGTAGGTTATTTAAGAAGTAACAATAAAATATGCTTTTTTAAACATATGTGATGTAACCAAAGTTGTAGTTCGTGGCAAATGTATACTCTTAAGTGGTTTGTTGATATTAATGAGAGGAGGAAATGAATGAAATAGACATTCAAAGTGAGAAAAAAAAACTAAACAAATAAAGTGGTGAAGACAAAAGAAGGAAAAATGAAGTTTAAGATGTTAGAATAGATTTTTTAAGGTAATTAAAAAAACAAAACTTAAGGGCCAATCAAATAAAAAGAAATGATGAGAGGTATACACAAAATTTAAAATGAGATGATTAACAATCGATATGGTTAAACATTTGAAAGATGATAGTGTGTACAATTCTGTGCTAATTTATTTGCAATTCTTAAGGAAATGTATGATTTTTTAAGAAAACATAAATTACCAAATAATTGAATTTTCTAGAAGTTGAACCTCAGGACAAATAATAAGTAAACTAATTTTGCAGACAGAACACAAGAGTACATGGCAAGAGACCTGCACTCCTGCTCTGCCCCTTTCTTCTGGGTGGCCTTGGTTGGACAGATCACCTCACTTCTTTGACTGTCCTTTCTCCACCAATAATTGAGAACTTTGACAGTGCTGATAAATGCAGTAGTTTTTCAACATCAAATTGCCTTGATTCTCCTACATGTTAATTTGCATACAGGCATGAGTGTGTAGAAGAATAGTAAAACTTAATAAGAATAAGCAAAACCTCAAAGAATAATAACTAAGTTTTAGATCTTTTTCCATTATTTGTGCCTTCATCCAGTATCAGTCCCTAACACTATAGCTAACTATAGCTAAGGAAACACTCTAGCTAAGGAAAAAAAATACTATAGTTCAAACACTATAGCTAAGGAAAAAAAATACAAGCCAAGTAATTTAGTTCAATATTTTATTCATTCATTGGCTTGTTCTAAAATTCTTTCTTTTCTTCCAGTTTCTTAGGAATATGTTCTCTTTTTTTCCCCTCAAATAACAAAAAGTCATCCATGGGCTTTTCTTCTTGAACTCCTGGAGGTGGATCCCAACACCTAAGTCTCCCTCCAACTCATACTTTGGTTTTGTGGCTTCTTTTTATATTATTTAATGGAAAATAGCCAAAGTAAGCATCTGTGTTTCTGTTCTTCCAAGATCTCCACATCTTATCCTTTCTCTGAAATATCTCTTTGGAGTTTCATATCATTTGGCATTGCTCTTTTTTAGTGAGGGTGACACGCTAAATCTTTTGTGATGGCTCCAGGATTCAGATCTATTTTAACCCACTCCTGTTGCCAATGTATCAAGTTGGTCAGATTTTGAAATACCATCTGGTTATGATTTGAGTATAATAAGACCTATAAGTAAATCATTCATCAGATTTATTTTAAAATTATTTTTCCACTAATTGCAGATTATCATAATAGCCACAAAGTGAACCAGAATGAATAGTGGAATTCCTTGTCAATGAAGTCTGTGGAAGACGGGGAAGGTGGGAAGGGAGCAGAAGCAGGTTAACCCAAATATACCAAGAATCTATGTCTAACTACTTCACTCTTCTCATAATTGCTCCAATTTTCAAACAATTAATAATATGCTATAACCTGAGTGGTAGTGGTTCTTTGTATCTATTGAGGTTAACTTTTCCTATATTCTTTACAAATTTTGTTTGCATTCTGAAAGAAGTTATTTTATAACAGCATTGGACTTTCAGATATGCACAAAATTATCCATCTGAAGGCATAACGCACTGACCATGGGCAACACAGGACACTTATGGCATCATATTTTCTCTAGTATGTACTTTAATACACTATTCTTAAAGCTCCATATGAACAAGTTCAACACTACATCCATCACAGAAACCTAGAACGTTGATTGGCACAAGTTAGGCCCTTAATAAATAGTCTCGATGAATAAACAAGACATTGTTTCATTGAATCTTCACAACACAAGATAATAAGAACTGTAATCCTAATTCTTACACATGGGGAAACTAAGGCTTGTAGAGGATGAGTTACTTGCTCCTAGTCGCATTGCTAGTTACTTGCTCCTAGTCGCATAGCTAAGTCAGAAAGTAAACTCATACCTGACTGAGTTTCAAGCTCTTGCCTTTGGGGTATCCTAATCCCACCACCAACATATTAAAATTCTGCATTTGCTTCAGCTGATGTGGGGCAGAGAGCACTTTCCAGGCATCTCCTTGTATATTCAGATCATGTACAAAAAGTTTTGGAATATGTTCGGCAAGTTTGGATGTGTTTAGCCAGAGAGCTATGTGGGTATGAGAAACCCTAGAAGAGAGCCACAAAGAGGGTAATAACACACAATTTGCACAGTGTAGACCGAGGCTTCTGATTATTTTTTAACATTCACTAATAGTAACTAATTCCCTGGACACTTTCCAAGGATTTTAGGTTATTTTCTATCCCTAATTAGAAACCTTTATTTTGTCTACTCAAAAAAGCAAATATAAACAAAAATAAGATTGATATTGGTATAGAAAAAAAACCTTTGATGTTTTAACTATCAATAATTACAAATAAAAAATCAACCACATTTAAAAATAATTTTAGGTGGTTTAAAAATCTACAAGAGATTTGTCTGTTTCAGAGTGCACATACACATAGAAAAAGCCAGAAGTGAAAGGTAATGTATGTTTCATGTTAGAGTACTATGTCTCCTGCATAACGTTCTTCCATTGTTGAAACTTATTCAAATGCTATGTGATGAAATAATTACGATGCACCCTAATGGTAATTATTGCCTTTCTTCAAAATAAATGTAATACATTCCTTCCATAGGCAAAAGCCAATTCTATCTTAATTACTACCTATGTTATCAAGGATTTAAAAATTTCATCTTTATCTGATAAAAGAATTATTAGTCATTCATAGTAACTCCATGGTACATCCAAATATATCTGTGAAGAATAGTTATTATATTATTATTGATATTATAAATGCATGAGTATGTTTTCTTCCAAAAAGATCAGAGAATTCCTATCTATGTATCACTCTATAGTTTATGACACCAAATCATGCCTTATCAGCACATATGTAATAGTTTTGCCATTATGCATTAGATTTTTTAATATGTCAGTGTAATGGACATATTATCCTCCATTAAATAAATAGGATAGCTAAAATAAAAATCTAAGTACACATCAGAAATGAAAATAAATATCTTTAAGTTATTCATAATTAAGATCTAAAATCAGGTCATTTGGAATTCTACTTGGATTTTCTATTTTATAATAATTGTGATGCTTCATTTACTTGATTTATGATCTTGACATTGACAAAATTACTAAGTAGCTAATAAATTAGTCCCTCGTTTTTCAATATAGTGACACAATCTAGAGCTGACTGAATTTGATGGGTGAATCAAGATTAAAATGAATAATTATTTTCTTTAATTTTTCTTGCTCTGAGAGTTATGCATTCCATAACCCAAAATGAGCAATCCCTGGCACTAAAAGCTTTCCTTAGATTTTGAACAAATCTGACTCTTTTATCTTTGGCTGTCTTAACAAACTTGTCAACATAACTGTGGAAAAAAAAAAAAAAAAAGACCATTCATAGCCTATTACTGTTGAGAATTTGATGTTACCCCCACAAGCCAACTTACATATCCTGGGAAAAGGACTGTGACCAATCACTGGCCTGCATTTGTACATCTCGCTCTTTGGAAGAGTCAGTTCTGGCCAAGTCAAAACAGTTGGTGACAAACTTCTGGCTCCGTGTGTGCTCTCCAAGTAGAATTTCCAAAATCCCATACTCTGAAAACTAGCAAATAAAAGCCAATGGTGCAATCTAATTACCAAGGAATGACAATTTTCCATAGACAAATTTGGTAATTACTGCTAGAATAGTTCGTTATAATTGGAAGTCCTTTAAGTCCATATAGAATTGACATTTACTTGTTTAAGTTCAAGCACTGGAAAGAATGAAATATTCCCAAGAGAAGGGTACTTGGTGGTAAAGAGCAGAAGGTCTGGTGTTGGACAGACTTTATTTCAATTCCTGACCCTGCTTTTTACTGGCCATTTAATCTTCATCTGACCTCGCTGAGCCTCAGTCTCTTCATCTCTCAGAAGGGGTAGTAGTAGTCCCTAATTAAATGTCAGATTCCTGAGGTTATTTGTGAGGATTAAATGAAAAAATGCAACTAAAAGAAAGACAGTACCTGGCACATAGAAATGGCTAAATGATTGTTATTTACTATTTTTATCTTTCCCAATGCAAATATAAAAATTGCTTTGATTTCAATAAATATTTACTGAGCATCAAACTATGTGCTGGACACCATTATAAGCATGAGATACATCAGTGAACACAACAGACAGATTCCTTTCAGTAGGAGGAGACTGAAAATAACAATGAACATAATAAATTAACTAAACTATGAAGAGTTAGAAAGTGAATAACACAATGAAAAAGAAAAAAAAATTGTGGAGGAGAGTAAGGATGACTAAGAGTGGGTTGTGAGACTGATTATAGGCTCATCAGAGTGAGGCTACAAGGTAATATTTGATTTGTTGAGTTCCTCACAGAGTTTAAGAATTGTTTAATTCTACTATTTTTTTCCTTTATAAAAAGCATGCTTTAAAATAAAAATTCCTTTGCCAGTGTTATTCAGCAGTATATATTTTTTCAAAATTAGAAGATTCACCATATGTCATCATCTCTCTTCCTTAAAAATCGCTGAGTTGACAATTGCAGAATCAATTGTTGACAACAGATTATATAATCATCGCTAATATTTTGTATAAATCAATGCTGTCACAGAAGGCCTCTCTCTGGTTTCATCATAACTTTTCACACGTACTGTTCCTATCCAAACCTAAAGCTGTTTTCTATCAGAGTTGTGAGAGCCCTGAAATATTCACCTGGCAAACAAAGCCTCCTGCTTTCAAAAAAAATAAAAAAAATCACCCTCTCTGTGTTCCAAAAAGTCTATGGAAATCTACATGTTAAACCAATAAAAACCAGGCAGTAGCATATCGAACATTTTTCCAATTATTTCCCTTCTAAAAAATTACTTAATGCAGGTTAAATCTCAGGTGTTTGGGGTATTGCAGATTCAATAGCTCTTTAAAGTTTTAATTGGTTCACAGTCCTGTTCTGGAATAAATAAACTTAAGGAAGACTTACTAAGAATTTTTAAAGTAACTTTTTGGGATAGGTGGAGGATTCCTTAGGTAACATAACTTACTCCTTTGGATTCTGAAAGCAAAAAATCACAGAATCTAAAAGAATATTATTCGGAAAATGACTGTTTGTTTCAGTCGAGCCTAGAGTAATGCTGAGAACTATACAACAATTACCATTTTAAGGGAAAATATGCGTATGTCTACTGTATTTTTCTTCTTTTTTGTTTAATCACTCACCTCCTACTATGCATTTTACTGAAAGTGCTCATGATTCTGAGGAATAAAGTTTAAAAAGCTTTCCACAGGAAACATTAGTTAGTTTCTCTCATCAAAACAAATATTTCAGAAGTCTAACCCTTAAATTTACTTTCAGCGTACATACTCTAGTAATTACTTCACTTTTTAATTGTTTATAATACCTGATTCATAATTCATTTTATTTTTATTTGTGTTATGAATGCAAATCATTTTCCATGGGAATTATATGAGTGAATGAAAACATGACTATGACAACACTCTGAATTACTTCCCTCTGAACGTGATGTTTGATTCAGAAATAATAATTAAGTTTTATTCCTTTGCATGAACCTTGACATTTTGAATTTTCATAATGTGTATTTACTAAGGATGATTATTCTGAAAAAATGATTCTTCAATTTTTATACCACATTCCCCAGCAACTTTTCCAATTACTCTTTAATCGTTTTCCTGCTTGCGTTCTCCTTTTATCTTCGATCCCAATACAAACCACAATTTAGAAAAAATATAAACATGCATGTGTACACACCCTCATAGACACACACACACACACACACACACACACACACACACACCTTGATTTCTTGACTGAAAACCTTGGGAGAAGGTAGTGATATATAAAACAAAAATGAGGCAGTCCTGAAAATATGCATTAGCAAGAATGGTTGGATACATGTTAGCCAAAAGGGGAAAAAAATAGCAAATGTAATGATAGGATATTTTCCTAATGGATCTGAGTGTGAGCAAAGAGTTCTTAAGGTTTTCATAGCACTGGTTTTTGCACTCTTTTTAGAATTTGCTCTAATTCTTTAGAGACCTATGAATATCAATTTAAGAATCATTGATCCTAAACATTCCATATGATCCATAAGGTCAGAAACATCAGGATAAATTTCTAGAAACAAGATTTCTGATCCAAATTCCACTAATCTCTAAAGATATCATGAAATTTTAACTCTGGGGTTTATGAGTAGATTATATTTCTTTTTGAAAATGTACACTTCTGCAGTAATTTATAGTCTGCCATTATGAATGAGTCTTTTCAAATCAATGCCTTATTTAGAGAAGTCAGATGAGTGGCTGGAATGTTCATCAGAAAGCAGTTGATCACATGCAACAATCGCTGTTAATCTGACACACATATAAGTGCAAGTCCCTGAATTGTTTGGAGGGTCCGTATCATTAAGATAGAGAGAAAAGTGGCGAAAGAATGTGTTCTCTTTCCTTGTCTCATACAGGCCAATATGCTGTTACTTATCTTTCAAAACCAGTATTATTCCCTTAAATAATGATTCTCAAGAAATTTTTTTAGAGAATTTCACAAATGAGGAGCCAACATATCTCTATTTTTATCACAAATCTCTAGACTATAGAAAAATTCTCATGAACTTATGTGAGATAAAACGATAACATTTCTGTAAGTATGTTCTCACATTTACACATAAAGCTGTCCAAAAGCCTAATATGGTTGTTTCCACGGTGTAGGATTCATTAATTGGATCTGCCTATGTTTTCCAACTCACAGCGTCCTGCAGCACTAAGTAGCTAATATAAACACTCCCCACTGAGACTCCTCATAAACCCTAATTTTTTTCTTCCTTGAAGTCAGCTGGTGAATTTAGATGGCCTAAATACTAAAAATAAACCTGGTTTTTCATTTACTGATAGAATCAAATCCTGCATGTAGAGTTTAATAACGGTTATCCATTTTGTAATCTTCCCCCAAAGACTAATGCACTGTTCATGTAAAAAGTACAAAGAGAAGAGAGCAAGACATTGTTTTTAGCAATCTCAGATATTAACTTCAAGAAATGAAACTACTTTTTCTCTACAATTTTAGTTAATGTTTTAACTTAAATGCTTTTTGAAATAAGTATACAGGAAAGGACTCAAATCTTGTGTCATTGATGAATTTTTACAAGACTATCATATACATACCCACCAGCTTCTCAAAAATCCTCCTTATGCCCCCTTCTAATCATTATCCAATACACAAAAGTAACCACCGTATTTACTTTTATCACCATAGATTGGTTTTGTTTGTTTTTGAACTTTATAAGAATGGTGTCATACATTTCATACTGTTAGGTATTTAGCTTTTTTCTTTGTCATCAGGTCTGAGATTCATCCATGCTATGCGTAGCAGTAGTTCATTTTTTGTTGTTGTCTAGTATTGCATTATCTGAGCAATTTTAATTTCTTTAATAAATACAGGTGCATTGAGATTTTGTTTTCTCCTGTGTCAATTTTTGTAAGTTGTGTATTTCAAGATGTCCTTTTCAATTTAATGACATTTGCTTATTATATTTTCCAGTCTATGGATTTATAGTAAAATCATCTTTGCATTCCTTATATTAGTAATATGTGTGTGTTTTCTGCTTTTTTTCACAATTTGTATTGCTAGAGTGTTCATTAATTTCATAGATCTTTTCAAATAACCAAATTTTGATTTGTTGATTTTTTCCATTTGCTTCATTTCAGAGTTTTATTGGTTTCTGTTCCTTATTTCTTTTCTTTTAGGATTTTAACTTTACTTTGCTATGGTTCCTGATGGACCTTGAGAAAGAGGCTTCGATGATTTTTAGAATTTGTCATTTATTATGTATGCATTTAATATTGTGATTTTCTTTTCAGCTTTTGTTTAGTTTTTGTTTAGGTTTTTAATTTAATGAAACTAACAGATTTTCTGATTCATTTTTGACTTATGTATAATTTAGAAGAGTACATTTTAATTCTTGTCATTTTGCAGATTATCTACTATTACTTTTGTCCTTGATTTCTAGGTTCTCTTTCTGTGGCCAGAGAATATTCTATGAATGTATTTAAACCTTTGAATTTTATTATGATTTGCTTTATAGCACAGCACATAGTCTATTTTAGCTAATATCATTAGGATACAATTCTCTATGGGTCTCTTGTGTTTCTGCACATCTTCGAGCACAAGCCGATTCTCCTTCTTCTAGACTTCATTTTGAAGGATGTTTGTACAGCATCAATTTTGGAAGATAGAGATAGTGTCTCCTTCCAGAACAAGAGATAGGTTTTCTTACAGACTTGGAAGACTGTCTCTGGAACAGCAGATAGGCATGCTTACTATCCAGTGCAAAAGATTTAGGTCTAAGCAAATCTATCTTTTTCTATAACACACTCACCGCATGTGCAGATATAATCTGGCCTTCTCCAAGTCATCCTGTTTGAATTGCAACTTGATGAACTGGCATCAAATATCTTGATGATAGTTCAGCTTACTGTAATGTGAATAATAAAACCCAGTGTCTCTAATTCAGGAATCTCATGTCTCCTCCCAGCCTTCATTAAATCCTAGCACACTAACATTTTAAGTTAGAAATAGTATGAAATTGGAATAAAGATATCAAGATGAAGGAATAGAAAGCCTTAGACTTCCCTTCCTCAAAAAACCAGTTAAAGGGCTCCTGAACCCCAGCTAAATGCAAAACCAGCCACATCAAAGCTGGTAGGAAAATTCATGGCACTCATTCGCCATAGTTCTTCCCTCAAGGTCAGTGTGGCCCGATAAGGAGAAAACTTCTAGCTCCCAGTTTCTTTTTGGGAAGGAAAAAAGAGGACTGAAACATACACCGAACATACCAACATTTCCGGCGGGGGATGGGGGGATGGGAGCCTTCCAAGGACTTGTTTGTGTCTTCCCTGTCTCTGAGTGCTGTGGGGACTCAACAGGCTTTGGAGGCATGTGGGGAGCTGAGAACACAGGAAAACTGGTGCCACGTTCTGGCTTTAGAGGGCCTGCACTACAGCACACAGAAGCCAATACAGCTCAGTGGCTTCTCACATACAAAATGTCAATAGAAAGTCCTTCCCTATCAGAAACTTTAAATGTAAATGGATTAAACACCCCAATTAAAAAACATGGAGTAGCTAAATGGATTAAAAACAACAAGATACAACTATTTGTTGTCTACAAAAGATTTACTTTAGATGGAAGGACAAACATAATTCCATGCAAATGCTACTTAATAATCAAAAGAGAGCATAGGTAGTCACACTTACATAAGAAAAAAATAGATTTTTAAGTTGATAACTGTTACAAGAAAGAAAGATAAATGTTATATAAATATAAAAGAGTCAATTCACCAGGAAGATATTTTATTTATAAATATATATTCATCCGATCACAGCATCAATATGTGAACCAGAGGATGAACTTTATATTTTTTAATAGCTGCAACAACAGTAACAACAAAATAATAATATGTGACAAAGACCACTTGTATTTCACAAAGCCTAAAATATTTAAAATCTGGGCCATTACAAAAAACTTACAACCACTGTTTTAGGGTTCACATGATATATCTTGTTCTCTCACTTTAGTTTCAACTTTTCTGTGTTTTCATAGATGAAGTATGCATCTTTTACTTTTAATCAGTCTGATAATCATTGTCTTTGATTGATGTTTCAAATTATTTCTTGTTTATGTAAATATGATATATTGTTCTATCTATTCTTTGACCCATTTTTTCCCCCTGCTTGCCTTCTTCAAGAGCAATTAAGTTTTAGCATTATTTAATTTTCCCCCACTACTAACATGTTATCATTACATTTCTTTTACTTTTTTTAGTTGTTAGTCTAGTTATTATAATTTGCATCAATTTATTATGATTTATTTTAATTTAGTCCTTTTATCTATTCTGACAATGCAGACTGTCATAACAGAATGCCAGAGATTGGACGGTTTAAACAAATTTATTTTCTCGAAGTTCTGGAGACTGGAGGTCAAAGGTGAGAGTGCCAGCAGGTTGGTTACTGATGAAGCTTCTTCCTTGGCTTGTGGATGACTGCCTTCTGTCTGTGTACTCACATAGCCTTTCTTCTGTGCATGCGTGGAGAGAGACACAAAGCTCTGGGGTTCCTTCGTCTCCTTCTAGGGACACATGTCCTATCAGATAGGGCCTCGCACTTATAACCTTATTTTACTTTAATTATCTCTTTTAAGGCCTTATTTCCAAATACAGTCACTTTGGGGTTTAGGGCTTTAACATATGAATTTTTCAGTCAATAACATACTTTATAACACTTTAACTACAGTTACCCTCCCTCTCAAAATAGTGCTACTTTACCATATGTTTTAATCCTGTATATATTAAGGCCCATTTGACATTAGTATTTTTTTCATTTTTATTATTTAATTATAGTTAACATTTAATATTATTTTATATTATTAGTTCAGGAATATAGCATAATGGCTAGATATTTATATAAGTTACAAAGTAATACCCCTGATTATTCTAGTACCTGTCTGGCGCTGTACATAATTATTACAATATTATTGACCATATTGCTTATGCTGTACTTCACATCCCTGTGATTATTTCATAACTAACAATTTGTACTTCTTAATCCCTTCACCATGTTCACCCAGCCCATATGACATATTAAACTCTATATGACATTAATATTTATTTTTGAATATACAGTATCTTTTTATAGTTATTCCCTTGTATTTACTTTTTCCTTTGCTTTCATTCTTTCTCACAATTCATCCAGGCTTCCATCTGCAATCATGATACTTCTATCTTAAAAATCCCTTTAGTATTTCTTTTGGTTAATGTTAACTAGCAAAAAAGTATCTAATATTATTTACAGTAGCCAAGGTATAGAAATAAACTAAATGCCTAAATGTTTATCAACGGATGAATAGATAAATAAAATGTGGCATATACATACAATGAAATATTATTCAGCCTTTAAAAAGAAGAGAATCCAGCCATATGTGACAAAATGAATGAAGCTAGGGACATTATGCTAAGTGAAATAAGCCAGTTACAGAGGGATGAATATGGCATGATTCTACTTACGTAGCTATTTTAAATAGTCAAACTCATAGAAGCAGAGAATAGAATAGTAGTTGTAAGAGGATGAGGAAGAGGAAATGGGAAGTCATTGTTCCATTGGCATAAAGTTTTAGTTATGCAGAATGAATAAGTTCTAAAGATCTTCTGAACCATATAGTACCTGTAGTTAACAACACTGCAACATAAATTTAAAATTTTGCAAGGACAATAAATCTCATGTTAAGTACTCTTGCCATAATATAAACAAACAAATAAATAAAAATTTAAAATTATTTGATAAGTGAAAATATTTTAATTTTACCTCTTTGGGCGGTTGGGTGGGTAACACAAGCAGAAAAAACAGAGAAGAAGCTCTGCATCAGTATTGTTTGAAAATTCAGCACAATTTAGTCCCTAAATTTAATAGATAATGGAATGGCATATTTAGAATTCACCTTTAATTTTGGAAAAAAAAACAAACATTTTTTCCAAGAAGAAATAATAGAATAAGCAAGGTTTTTCTTATCCTCAAAATTTTTGGTTATATTATTATTGTTGTTTTTTAATATTTTTTAATTATTTGAAAATAGGTGTGCCATTCTATCCCTGATTTTTTAAATGAAATATTTATGGCAAATCTTTAATCAAAATACAGCAGAGAGCTTATAGGACATTTGATAGCATTGCCAGTATATAGTATTCTATTCCACTTACAAAAATATGTCTACTATTAAAGTCTCCAGGTTCACAGACAACACAGAATCATAAATAAGTCAAAGAAAAGACAAAGACACATTCTTTTTCTTCCACATCCCCATGCCATTCTAGAAAAGCCAGCCAATCTACATGTTGCTTATTCCTTTTCCATAAATCCAATTGTTCACTAGAAATTTATATTTATAGCTAGGACAAGGGGCTACCAATAAGCACTCAGAAAAACAATTCCTGTTTTACTTTAAATGTCAAAATTTGGCATTAGCCACTTTAATCTGTACTGTATACCACCAAAATATTACTATAAATACTGGCAATTATAAGTAAATTCAGAGGGTTATACAAATGGAAGACATTCAATCAGAAGAGAGTCACACGTAACTGGACAAATTCAAACCAAAAAATTAAAAGTTTTATGTATGTGGAAAGGGAGCACATTGCACAGAAAAAAAACATATTAAGACGATTCTAGAAGTGATTGTAACCTTAGAACCTCTTTAACTTTAACCCTTGAAATTAAATTGGTTAAATTGATTTAGGTTACACGTTAGTTCAAGCCTAAAACAAAAAGTTAACTACTGGTGATAGTGCTTCAAGAGCTCAGAGGAATAACATAACATCCTGCAGAGTTGGAACTCAGACCTCCATAGAGGAAGCATCAGCCAACTGATGCTTATACCACTAGCATAGTGAAGCTGGTTCTCCAACTATAGAAAAAAAGGCAACTGGTACCAACTGCTACTACTCACACCAAATGCTGGAATCAAGAACTGTTAGTGCAGTGAACCATCAGGAAGGAGCAAACCCCCTCTTTTTCCTTCAGATTCCTTTTTGCGCCCCCTAGTGGCAGAACCTAAAAGGTATTCATTTGATAAAAGTAAAAAAAGTTATGGCCCGCCCGCCTGCCCAATCCCAGCCCCAGCATCACAAAGCAAAGTATAGAGGGATGAGTTGGGAGCTGCCAGACAATACTTATAACCAACACACTTAAAGAGGCATTTAACTTCCCAGAGGATACTGAATTTGAGACCTAAATAATGCATCATTAAAACAGTAGAAGAGGAATATGATGAAGAGCATGCAAACTAGAGTGTCTGCAATAAACACTTATGAATCTACAGATCAATGCAGTTTAGTCATGGAGCTGTGACACATACAGATTACAGCTTGAGAACCAAAAGTGTTAAAGAGGAATTTCATTCTATGACCTCTTGGATGACAATAAATGACTGAAATAAATCGCCTTTAGAAATATCCATTAAAGTTCCCTTGTTTTCATTCCATTTTCCTCACAGGTTTTTCATTCATGCTCTCTACCCAAGAGGAAAAAAGTCTTCTTCTACTCCCAGTCTATGAGGCTTTCTTTCCTCCTCTCTCATTGTCTTATATTATTTGGGCATTAATTATAATAATTGATTATTGATCAGCATTTTCCCTATAATACATTATTATTTCTCACTATGATCAATTGATTTCATTAATGACCCTAGTTCTTCACTCCTCTTGTGTTTATGCTCTTTCACATGAAATGCTATAGTTCACAACTACCTTAACATAAGTCTCAGACAAGTGATTTTCTTTGGCCAATGCAATTTTGAGAAGTGGGACACAAGCAGATTCTTGAGAAAGCATTTGTCTAACTGGATTTGTTCTAATTCTTGATCTTCGACAACACCATGGGAAAATCTTCATGAAAAAACCTGCTGGAGGACGACAGATACTTGGTCCAGATATCACTGCGATCCTAGTTGGCAACCAGTCTACACAAAACCTGTACATAATTCCACTCAGAGGAATAACCCCACCAAACCCAGCTGTAATCTTTGACCATGAATAGATGAGGTAAATAAATTCTTACTATGTTAAATTACTAAGATTTGAGATGACTTGATACACAGTGTTATCCTGGCAACAGGAAACTAATATGCTTTTTAACAGGACTAAAACAGGGATGGGAATTATAGTATTTTCTATGGTAGGCCAAGAAAAGAAGAAATTCTATGAACATTTATTCTTTAGTAATATCTTCTGTCATATTTCAGTTAAATTAAAGCATACAGACAAAAACCAAGAAAAATTCTGAAATAAGAGTCAGATGATTAGTGTCCTGTTTCCAAGAAAAATATAAGATTACTATCTATACTTAGAGCTAATTCAGAATAACTTTATTTTGAAAAATTTCAAATATTATAATCAAGTTTCCATTACAGTTTCCTAAAAAAACTCCTAAGTCAAGTAGAAGATTATGAAGAAACAATGATCTATTCAAGAGTTTCCTTTTGAAAATTTCAGTCAAATTTTGAAAATATTTTTTAGTTCATTTATTTTCTTATTCAGGATTATTCATTTCTCACAAAGACTTTCTCATGACTTATATAAGGAAGATATCGAATGAGACATGTAAATCATATCAATAACTATGGAACTGTATTTGGTCAATCTCCAAGAAGAACTCTGAGTAACTAAAAAACAAGAAGTATAAAAATGTTACTATGATGTGTCTCAAATCTTTCTTGATTTTTTTTGACAAAATTGGATCATTCTGGGGGGAAAAAAATGGGTAACCAGCCACTTCTCATTCCTGACTTGAAAGAATTGATGTTGTCAGTAGATTATTTAAGATAAATACCAAGAAGAGAAAGATTTAAAACAATGTAGACACCCATCAATGTGCTTACCTGCCAGTGCTATATATAGCCTCACTTCCATAACCCTAGGTATAAAAAAAAGAAGAAAGAAATGACTAACTTGGGCCACAACCCATTGGCTTGCTCTTAGAAAGTGCAATGATTCCAAGTGTGCTCCTCTTTCTGTATCACTGCCTCCTTCCTTTATAGATCTAGTTCCTTTTTCCTCACCTGCCACACATGGCCAGCACCTCCCCCGTGCATTAAATATCTGATAGAGTAAACATCTTAGGATAAGAAGAATTTCACTGAAGTAATATGTATAAAAGCTGTATTGGCATGAGCTGAAAAATAAATGATACTGGCACAGCACAGGGAGACAGATCAATGGAATAGAACAGCGAGTCTAGAAATAGATCCAAGAACATCTGGAAAAGTAGATACGATAAAGATTGCATTTCAAATCAGTGAGGAAAGTGTTTAATAAAATTGAGACAACCAGGTAGCTATCTGGAAAAGATTAAAGTTGGACCTATACCTCAAGCCTTACTTCAGGTATATCAATATCTTAAACATATAAAAATGAAATAATAGAGGAGAAAACAAGAGAGAATTTTTAAAAGTAATCTCAAAGAGATTTTTCCAAGCTTGATGCATAAATTTAACTAAAATAATTTTTTCATTAAGGAAGCATTTGCCAAAAGATAAGTAACAAAGTGAGAAAAAGTATTTGCAACACATATAACAGACAAAAGGTAAATTTCCCTAATATATAAAAAGGTTTCATAAATCAAAAGCAGAATGCACAATAATATATATACACTTCTACTTGTGTAAAAGAGGGAATTTAATTTATGAATGTTTATATATAAGTGAAACATCTCCAGAAATATGTATGAGAAATTATTAATTATTGCCTGCTCCAGGAAGGGAAATGGATGGTTGGTGTTCAGAAATGAAAGTGATTTTTCACTCTTTATCCCATTGACTTTTCAAATGATGAACTCTATGAATGTGTTATTTATTCAGAAATAAATAAGTAAAAGGTGAATTAAATTTTATCATTCATTAAAGAAACTGGGATTCTCATACGTTAATCAGGATAGCTGATGTTTACCACTCGCAGAAGAACCCCCAAATCTCAAAGCTTAACATTCACAAGATTTATTTCTCACTCAGAAAAGTCTGATACACGTTGGATGTCTCTTATATATCTAGTGTCCATGACATCTGGAACTTGTGGCCTTCAAGATTGGTTGCAGCGGAAGACAGCTATGAAAAAGCGCACTGGTTCTAAACTGTCTCAGTCCAGAACTGACACATGTTATTTCTGCAAACAGTTCACTGGCCAGAACCAGTTATATGGCCCTCACTTGGCTGCAAGAAAGGTTGTGAAAGGGAGAGCATGCATGGAATATCTGGTGTCACCACTGCACTGTCCACCCCTCAGTAAATTAGAGTTGACCCTTAAGGCCGACTCCCACACAAACATTCACATATAATTTTTGACTCCCCCAAAAACCTAACTACAAGCCATCCATTAGTATCAGTAGGGGATTGATCAGTAGGGGATTTCCCACAAATGCCAAAATCCATGGATGCTCGAGTACCTTATAAAAAAATGGTGTAGATCAATGCATATAGCAGTTTTTAAATAAAAGTCTTAACAATTATAAAGCCTCATACTTTGTGTGAACTCTTTTTTATGTACTGCTGATTTCATCGCATTAAAAAAACATATTAATACTCCAAATAAAGACACATAGAAGAGACTCATAGGATATCTTAGAATCCCCAGGTATATCTTATCTTAAAAGTAGAATAATGAACTTTGACCTAGAACAGCGATATGAGTAAATGTACTGTTAATCACTCTAAATTTGGATATGGTTTGAAGTGTTTAAGTTATTTTCGGCTATTCCAGGTACAATTAAACAATAGTGTCCATACAGTCATCAACCAAACAGTGTTTGGAGGCAGTTGAGCTCATACTATTCATTTTGTCAGGATCTTTCAGCCAAGTTTTCACGTATACAGCTAGTGAAGGCCACTAAGAGTATTCTACCTCCAAAAATTCCCCCCCCCCCTAAAAAAAAATCTTAAAGAAAACCAATGCAATGTTCTGCTGTCTATTTTTATTCTGGAAAGAATTGTATTCAAACTTAATTTTTGTCTCTTAGTTCTACTCTGAGCTCCAATTGCCAAACTGCGCTTTTTACTTTGCAGCAAGAGAAATGGAGTCTCCTCTTCAAGTTGAAAGCAATGAAATAGATGACTCAATAGCCTCTCCATTGTTCTTTTAGGTAACAGGAGATGAACCGTAGACATGATTTAGCAACATAATTTAGTTTGTCCCCATTCTGCAAAAGTGTTTATTTACCAGAAGGATTCCTTTATACAATTCAAAAGAATGCTAGCTGTCCAAAAGAGAGACTCGGGAGACAAGACAGAAATTGGTACCTAGATTGAGGGATTGCTCCCCAGGAGAAATGAAGAAAAGAATTAGAGAAGAGATCGATCAACATTCCGACAGAGGGACAAAGGCAAGCAAAGTCTATCTTAACATTTCATTTTAATGGGGCATGAAAGTATCTGCAAGAGCAATGTGTGAACAGGGCATTTTACCTCTTAAATGAATGCAATTTTTGTTTACCTTTACTGAAAATACCAAGAGTCAGGGTGGGCTGCCACAAGGAGAATGTTGAGTCATGAGCACACCCTACTGGTTTGGTGTGAGACAACAATAAAAGACAATAGGAAGTCTCAAAGATTTTTGTTTTTCTCTTTTTGTGTTTTTTTAAAAAAAATTACAGACATGATGAAACAGTATTTCATAATTAATATTATACTAAAATAATAGTAATAGGTATGTAATGTATATATTAATATAGATTAATATATAATATACATATTTCGAGGGGATCAAATCCTTTCTGAAGTTTATGGATGTCTTCATATGCTTCTTTCCCTCTTTTTCTATTCTTAAGATTCTTTTAACACTTTCGGATCCCATTTAGTTTTAGCAGACTTGGAAAGCACCCCAAGGAGGACTCCTTTGAAGTGAGTCAGACCGATCCTGGATCCCCAGAGCCACCTGCAAATGTCGCACTGAAACACTGCTCTTGACACACCACCTGTTTTCCCTCATTCTCTCTTGGTTTTTACTTTCATCAAGCAAATTCTTCAAACAGCTGGGTGGTGCCAACACATGGAGCCCCCTGGGAAGTACATTTTTGCTCCACACCAGAATACCGAACTTAATTGCTCAGTCACATTTAGGGCTCTTTTTCTATTCCGTGAATACTCTAATCATGTTAGCCGTATTTGAATTAGAAAATAGCTCTGTTTCAGTCACACATGATGAACACAAATTTATTTAAATATGAATCAATATGTACCCATAATTATGTAGCCTAGTCTCCTGTGAGTAGAAAATAAAAGAATGTATCACCTGATCATTTCCAACTATTTCTGACTGAGAGACATTGTCTAGAAAAGGATACTTGTATATTGCGGTGGTGAATTTAGAGAGTTTGGGTTTTTTCCTTTTGTTTTGTTTTTTCATTCAGTAATAGTGACCAAGACCATGTGGTTATTTTTATATTACGATTTTACCACATATCTATCGCAATGCATTGGAAATTCATTATTACTGTATTTTTAGGGTCCAGACGATAAGGAATTAGGAACTAGCCACTGAATTTCTATAAGTAAATGGGGGCAAAGAAAAACAGATTTATCATTCTACTTTTATGTAGTCCAACCTTTGCTTAGAGATGAGAAAACTACATGGATACCATGGTCCAAAAGGAATTTCTTCCTAACTTTTATATCTACCTAGCATAAAAAATAATTTTGTGACCAAATATTAAACTTCTTCCAGCACAATAAAATAAAATTCAAAAGAGCTTGTGTAGGCACGAAATATAATTAATATTTGGCAGTGTTTTCCTTCCATTTGTTTTTGGCTATAAACTAACTGACTCATAGAAGTTTCAACCATATTACTCATTTTACAGTGGCAACAATTCTTAATTTGCGGCTCACTCTTTCGAAACTTTGATTCACACTATGTTTTTAAAATTAAATCTGATAGCCAATTGTGTCAAAATGGCAAGGTAAATTCCATGAGTCCAGGTGCTATACTTATCTTCAGCTACTTCTATGAAATCCAATACACATCCTGCTACCAGATTAATCAAACAAAGCAGAGCTCAAATTGTATCGCTCAAAGACTTTAACGGTTTCCCAATTACCTATGAAATTAAATTCAAAAGTCTTATTCTAACATGTAAAATCTTCTTCAATCAACTTCTCGATCATTACCTCTCATTATTTCCTCTTGTACATTCCTATGTTTCAATCTAACTGAATAATTTTCTACTTTTTTGAATACTGGTTATGCCTTTCTCTATGTGACTCTGATGCCCCTCAAAATCTATCATTGACTAATCCACATCTAACAATAGTGATGTTGAGTGATGATTAGTGATGAATAGCAGTGGACATTAGAGAGGGCTCATTATGTTCCATTGAACTATACACTCTCTACATGTTATATGAACTAAGCACTTTTCACATGTGATAGTTCATTTATTCCTCTTGACAACCCTAGATGGTAGTTCTGTCTTTGAGGAGAAACCGAGATATAGTAATGAATAACTTGTCCAAAGTCTCATATCGTATATGTAGAACCGCCCAGATGACAAATGCTTTCTTTTTCATGAGCATTTTCTGATTTCTCAAATGTTATAAATGGACTATATCCAGACAGAATTTTAAAGTTGTTTTTGGTAGAAACCGTAGTCACCAATAACTTTTAGTTGATATACAAGGTATCGTTTCCATTCCTGTCCTGTAAACTTAGTGAAGTCCAGTTTTCTGTCTCCTTAGAGGTCCAGCCACTACTAGTCAGGAAAGCTTCACTTTAACCAAAGAAAGATTCTAGAAGCAAATTCACGTCTTTCATGATACCTACAGAGGGCAATCTGATTTTTCTGTATTAATTTAATTTTTGGATAAAGTTAACTTTTTAAAATTTAGCTATGTGATACCAAAAGTTCTTTAGGGGAATCCACAAGGTCAAGCTGTTCTGTAATAAATACTAAGATGCTATTTGCTTATTATTAGTGTTTCAGCATTTACGACTGATGGTATAAAAGCAGAGCTGCCAAACTGTGCTAGAAGTCTTGGGTTCTCCACAGCCAGTGCATTTACAGGGAAAAGAAAAGTTTCACTTTAAAAATGTCCTTGAGAAAGCAATTAAATTTGTTAATTTTATTAAATCTAGACACGTGTTTGTTTTTTTTTTAATGTTCTGTGTGCAAAATTGAAAATTTGTATGATGTACTTACGCTGTAAACCTAAGTCTGAGAGCTGTCTCAGGGAAACCACTTGTGTGGTTTAGTTGGGACTGAATTTACATTTTTTTCCACCATCAAACACTAGTCTTACTTGAAAAGAAATTAAAGACAAAATATGGGTATTCAATCTTAGGTATTTGGCAGTCATCTTCACAAAAATAAATGAAGTAAGCCTGTTACTTCAAAGAAAGCAATTGACAATATTTGTTGCCAGTAATAAAATTAGAACTTTCAAGTGAAATTTAGAAGTGTAGAACTTTTTCTTCACTGTATTGGCTGTTTCTTAATATTTATAAACTTTTCTCATGAGATTAGCAGTTGCAATAATGATTGTGATTATTTTTATATTGCAAAATGAAGTATGTTAACATATGGAAGATCTGCATAAATCAGTGCACAGATATTTTGTAATGACCAATGCATGATATTACAAAATTTTGCATGGATAAAAGCTGCATTCAGAGTGCAAGATAGGCCAACGTTTTAATGGAGCAGAATGGAAAATGTTTATGGATATCATTTCAGATTCCACATTTGCTACTGATCTTCAATAAACATCCACTTGTTATGTTGTGATATAATACCAAAAAAAATCCAAAATTATCTGCAAAAGCTATTAAACTACTTTTTATTTTCTAGCTGTATAAGTCAGACGAGGTATGAGGGTGAATTTTCTTTATATGCTTCAACCAAAACAATGTTTTAAACAACTGAAGGCAGGAACCTCCGAGAATCGAAGGGTCATCTCATAGTTCAGACACTAAGAAGATTTTCAAAAATATAAAACAATGCCACTCTTTCTATTTTTTGTTTTTAAGAACAAAATTATTTTCCACAAGTGTTTGTGTTTAACACAATCCACCTACCACAATTTTTAAATTAATTAATATTTTAATTACTTTCACTTTTATCGTATATATTCTTATGAGATTTTCAATAAATTTTAACAATGTACATGGATTCTGAGTCCAAAAATCCTATATGCCACTGAGCTAGGTCATCATCTCTAAGAATAAAGACTATTGGCCTTCCTGGATTCTTATGTACATTTCTCAAAAAGATGAACATGTCTGAAACACTTAAACTAATCCATATATCTTAAACAACTTTAATTTCACCAATGAACATTTACTATGGTAATAAAAAAGTCTAACTCAAATTAAAACTATTTTCTGATACTCATTGTGTGGCTAAAAAAGCCGAAGGTGTTGATGGAGATAGAGACAAGAGCACGTGCAATAGCTGGACCATGGGCCTCCTCATTAGAATACTAGCTGACACACCTGGAGTATAAATCCCCGATTAGAATGTAGAATTCAGCAACTGAGGTTTAACTTACTCAAAACAAGAGACAGGTAAGACTACATCATCTATGCTAAAGTATTTAAAGTAAAATTATGGATGTAATACCCAACTAGATGCCACCAATCTTTAAATCTCTTTAGTGATTTTTATGTGCCTCTTTCAGGATACTTATATATTCTGTCATTTCTGTATTGATAGCTTTTGTGCATTTATTTTACTCTCTATTCTTTTCTCAAATTTTGACATATTACCTATCCTACTACTACAAATAGAAATAATATATGATAATTAGGTAAAGCAGATTCTGAGAAGCAAGAAAAATTTAACTATAAGGGCTAATAGAAAGCTGGGCAGGTGGTGGGTGCAATTCTAAAACTAGGCAAGGAGCAATAGTAAAGAAATAGTAAAGGAGAAAAAGATATTCCAGTGGTAAATGAAACACTGCAATGCATACCTAAGAACAGATAAGATTTGGTTGCATAAAAGTAAAAATAAAAAAATATCCAAAACAGCTAGTAAAAACTTTTTAACCCAGCAGGAACTCAGAGGTGGGACTTGAGTCCTGGGGGAGAAATAAAACAGAAAGCAAAATTCATAATCTTAGAGAGAGTTGACTACTAATTAGTGAGATATGAATTTAAAGACTCAGAAACATGGAAATAAGACAATATTCCAGTTACCAATCTATCAGAGTATATATTTAATAAATATATAAGTTTTTATTTTAGTGAGAGATGGCTTTATACAGCTTGGAAATTTTATTCTCACTATGTAGTCTATCGGTCTTCGAATAAAGTCATAATGCTATTGACATAACATGGATAAATAAATTCAGAAACATGGAAGAACAACTTCAAAGCTATAACTCAAAAGCATTTTGCAGAAAATAATTGAAACTGAGCACATCCTTGGAGTAAAAAAAGCTGGATTTTTAATCCTAGATTGATCTATAAGTATCTTGAACAAAATATACAACTTTTCTAAATCTTAGTTTTCTCATTCCTAACACGAAGATATATTTTCTGATAAGATAGTTAGAAGTATTTGATATTAAGTGTATAAAAAGCATCATACATATAAGTTTGTTAGTTGTTTATTAATATTAATAGTAAGAGGTCATTGACTTTTATCACGACACTATAAAAAAGACCACCTATTATTGCCATTTCCAAGAAGAAAATATTTTCATGTGCCATGGCAGAAAAAAAGAAAGGAAGGAAGGAAAGATGGAAAGAAGGAAAGAAGGACAGAAGAAAGGAAAGAAGGAAGGAAAGAAGGAAGGAAGAAAGGAAGGGATGGAAGGAGGAAGAGAATGAAGCCAGGATGTCAGATAGCAGTTAAGTGCTACAGAGGAAAATAAAGCAGGGAAATGGGGTGGGAGTGAGGGAAGTTTGGTTTAGAGGGGTGACCAGGGGAGGCTTGCCTGGAAAGGGAGGGAGGGAGGAAGGGAGGGAGGGAGGGAGGGAACATCAAACCTCATTGAAAGTAAATTTTTAATTTAAAGGGAAACAGCCAATCATAGTACAAATATAACATGCTTATCATTACAAATATGCTCTGGAGTTTTAGTTATCATGCAACGAAGACTTCAAAGAGATGAGAAATGTTTAGCAACCAAAATTCAGAGATATGGATAGCTTTCTGAATGAGGGTAGAGGTAAAGAAAAAGTTATTTAATCTAGAAAGATGATGACTGGAGGAGATATGGTTAAAATGAAAAACATAGTAAAGATAAATGGACTTCATTTAGTTGGACTTTCCACATAAATAATTTGTACTAATCTACTGGTGAATTAAAAGTTAAATATTTTCTAGTATCTCCTGTATTTTAACATGGAATAATACATAAACTTTTGAATAAATCTTACTTACCTCTCTACGAATTAAACTCATTTTAAAAAATGTCTTACATAATGCTAATCTGGAAGTCAAAGAACCTATATATATGTTATAAGACTAGTTATAAAAATTTAATCCTTTGTTGTACCACAATATCCTGTCAGGAGTATTTTATATGTCATCCTAGTTCCTCTTACTTCCTTCAAAAGTGGCTATGCATTTACATGGCATAAATAAAAAATACCTAAACTGTGATTATGACCACACAATTATCTAATCTGAAATGAAGAAGAGAAGTTCTTTGTGGTAAGTTACACTGCTCTGAATCAGCTGTCATCAATCTTTGGTCTGCATATACCTAGGTATGCGTAAAGACTTTTACAAGGGATATCTAGGCATGAAATTTCAGATTCTCAACTTCTATTTTTCTTTTAACTCCCAGGTGTACACTGTCTTAAATCAATCCTCCTGAAAACATACTTTTGATTGAGGTTCAAGACTTTCTTTCCAATCTCCCTCTCAAGATAGTCCTGTGCCCATCTCAAACTTACCACAGTCCATTATTTCAGCATGTAAAAATTTCTGGGAAGCCAAACATAGGTATAAAAATATTAATGTTGGTGCTGGGAAAGGAAATGACTAATGACAGGAAACAAATCTTTTTGTAAGTCAGGTAGTTTATAATTCTTTGTTTTGAACAAAACTGAAGGAAAACCTAACTGGTAGTGATCTGTTATCAAGATTATTTTTAATAATCTGTGTGATTTGGAATGATAACTAGGAAGGACTTCAAAAGATTATGCCAAATTCTAATAATAACACATCTATTCCTACCCACTTACCTGTGTGACAAATTTTCTGAACACATTTAAGCAAGCAAAAAAATAATATACTTAGAATTGTGTTTAATCACTTTCTAAATCAAACAACAAGTAATATTTGGATAAATTATTTTTTTAACTTCACCCATCAAGAAATCTATTAAAAGATGCACTACTAGATGATTTCACTTATATGTGAAATATAAAAAACAAACAAACAAACAAACAAATGAACAAAGAAAACAGAACAAAAATCGACTCAGAAACAGAGAACAAACTGATGGTTGCCAGAGGGGAGAGGGGAGTGGAGGAATATGCAAAAAAAAGGAAGGAGATTAAGAGGTACAGACCTCTGGTTATAAAATAAATCACAGAGAATACAATATACAGCATAAGGAATATAATCAGTATCATACTAATAAAAGATGGGTACTAGACTAATCATTATGATCACTTTGTAAGGTATCACTATGTCAAATCACTATGTTGTACACTGAAACTACTGTAATACTATATATTAATTATACTTTTAAAATTAACTATTTAAAAAAATAGGTACTACCAAAATTTTTACTTTTAGATCTAATTATTATTTTTCAGAATTTTATTATGTATAAGTGGTTTTAGTTATGGTGTATAATTATAACTCTAATGAAAATTCAACTCAGAAAAAAGTCTTTTATCAGAGATTTGCAACACAGGAAATTTAAAATATTAGATTTTAATTATACATATATATGTACATGTTTTCTTATTGCACAGAAGTATATATAGTAGGATGGTCAATAGAAAGCATTTAAATATATTTTACATATTTTTTAAAATACATAATGATACATCTCAACTTGCTATAGTATTTAAATTCTGTAAGATACATTTGAATAAATGAAATAACAGTTTTAATTTAGTTGTGATCATTTACAATATGCTGGAAGAATTTTTAACTTGCAATATTTATATTTATAATAAAACCTTTAAAATGGTTAACTAAATAAATGTGTGAGGTTATCCTTAGTTTTGCAAAAATTTTTAAGTCTAAATGAATAAAAGTTTGAAGTCCAATGCTCTAGTCTAAATCCTAGACACCAGAAGATACTCAATTGAGATTCTAAAACCTCACGCTGATTCTAAAACCTCACACTGATCACTACAGACAAAGGGGAAATTTTTTTTTTTAGTTCAGTGATGACGTCTGGTCACCGTTAACGCACCACACATGATTTATGATTTAAATGATTAACTAGCAATGACCATGATTTGTTTTTAAAGAATTTCTCTTTGAAATGTACCTTAATCTTGATATATCACTTCAGGTTGATCTGGACAAAAAAAAAATCTGACACCAAAGGCTGCAACTGCTTTGAGGGGAGCTTTATGTGATTATTAGATTTCAAAGCCGCTAAGCTTGTGCTAATCTTCCACATAAGAGTTCTAAACATGATTGTTTGTGAACACTTCCATTTCGTCCTCTAAGGTTTTCTCCCTACCTCACCTCCCCTAATATTACCCAATACCATCTAAAATACTTTTTATTTTTTTGAATCAGAAGTCTTAGCAATCTGAAAAACAATTATTCAAAATATTTGTCTGACTACAGCATGAAACATTGGTCAGTACAACTGCTAAGTGTACAGGCAAAATCAAGTGTGTCTCTTCCAAAAATTTAAAAATTAGACTGCCTATAAAAGTCACATCAAGTCTTCAATAAGTTTTCCCATAGTATTCGACTCTTTCTAAAGCACAGTAAGAAGCAAATTTTTCTTTTTTGAAAGCATTGACATTTATGACTTTATAGAAATTGTTTGAGACCAAGGAGACCATTGCAATACAGTAGAAAAAAAGTCAATTGTTTTTCTGATGACTTTAATAAAAGCTGTAGAAATTATTTATATTTAACATCTGCACAACTAAAAAAGTGTGTGTGTGTGTGTGTGTGCGTGTGTGTGCGTGTGCGTGTGTGTGTGTGTGTGTGTGTAAATGGAAGCTCCAGCTGCTCTTAGATTGAAGGAATCTCCATGGCATCAGCAGACAGGAATGATATTTCATTCACCCTTTGGCCATGGTAAAGGAGTCAACAAGATCCACATGGTTGTTCTGGGTGTTAAAGTGTGTCTGCTTTGTAATTGTTGTCTGAGACCCAAGCCCTTGCTTTATAGTGCTTAAATAATTGATTTCACCCATCTTTCAGTCAGAGCTAGAAAACCCCAAATATTTTCCCACTAATCCTTAGAGTAGGACACTGCTTATAGCACTCAGTAGTTTCAAATTCAAAGATTCATGGGAAATCATAACATTTACAAAGAAATTTATTTGGCTGGGAATGAAAATAAAAGCCTCATGCTGATGATTTCATAATGTCTCCACTAGAGCTACAGGTTGATGTGGTAAAACAAAAATATTATGAAACTCATGAAAGATGCAGGTTTATGCTAGTCAACCACTGAGTAGATTATTCTGATATATGTCATTGTTATTTATTTTAAATAAGTGAATTTACAAAAAATAGAGGTCCAGTGAAAACATATGAAGTTATCTACTTGCTATAAAACATTAGGACAACTCACTCTTAAGATCAAAAACTCTATTGAAGAGCTCAAAGGTAAAACATATTCTGAACACTTAGTTACCAGAAGTAGGTTTAATGGAAATATATTCCTACAAGGAAAGCATTCAGGGTATTCTGTCTGCAGTTTCAACTGATGAAATCCACGTTTATTCACTGCTGGAATTAAAGGTAAATACACATTTATTCATAAAGAAAAAAAAAACTTACTTTCATTGTTTGTATTTGATTGTTTGACCTACTGAAAGAATTTGAAGCAGATTACAAACTAAAGCACAGTATGAGATAAATCATTTAGGGATAAATATAACTAAGTTTCCTAAAGGAAATTGAAATAACTGCCCTAAGACATCTGCATTGAGTGGATTACCATACTCAGGCAATAAATTTGGTTGTAAGGCTTTTGACTGCAAAGCCAAAGCATGGGAAACATATTGGGTTGCACTGTGTTCACTTTTTAGCATTAGAAAGTGTAAAATGTATCTAACATCTCTATTTCCCTTAGAATGAGGACTGTGTATATATTGTTGCCTGATCCCGTGGATGTTAACAATGGTGTGTGAGTAGATGTGTAGCAAGTGTAAATGTGTGATATATGTGTCGAGAAGTCAAAGGCAACTAGCTGTAAAGGATTCAAAATGGACATTAATTTAGTTCCAATCGTTGATAAACTGCATATTAATGCTTACAAAAAGCAATAAATGCATCAACACAACATCATGTAGAACAAGAAATCTGATGCATTTTCAAAAGAGATTCCTACTCTGCTGAATTTAGTGAAAAATGAGAGGGAGGAAATGGTCTTCTCTCTATATATGTACCTCAGAAATTTTGACAAGCATGTTTAAATTTTATCATTTCTCCTTAAGGTCATTCCACAATATCAAGAAAACCGTCACGGCAGGTTTTGAGAAAAAGGTACTTTTAATGCTATAACGTCATCTTTGCTAAAACTGTATGAAGTGATAAGCTTTAGCATGTGCATTATAGGTTTACATGTTTGTAAAGAAATGATTAGAAAGGCCCTCATGTAGCCTAGTAAAGTGCTTCTTCATCAACCCCAGGGTGGCTCTCTGTAGAATGGATGGAAGTGATCCCATCACTCTTTGTAGACATGGCTGAGCAGGACCTGGTAGAAGAGTTATCCTTGTATGGATTCCAAATGATAAATCTTTGTGTCACTTTATGGTGTGAATAATGATCGGTTTACTGCTTCACTGTTTTACATTTTTTTTCTTTAACTTAGCAAGAAAAATATTACTATCTATGTTTAAGTTAATGGAATTTTTGATGGAAAGATTTATGTAATGAAAGGTAAGAAGAAATATGTGTTTACTTTTAGCAACACTTGGTGAGAAAGGTAGAAACCAAATACTCTATTTAAAAAACAACAACAACAAAAACTGTTGCCAAGTACAAAAAATAAATAAAACATACATTTTAAGTAGATGTAACAGCAGTTTCATTGATTTTCCTGGGGCGATAATTGATTCTAAGAAGGAGGCCCTTTTAGAGGTGCAGCTTCAATAGCAAGATTGAAGGGCACAGGTAGCATCTCTGAATGACCTTCCCATTTATATCTAAGTCTCTGGCAGCTACACAGCTGTGTAATAATGGCCTCTGAGTGGTCAGGGGAGGCCATGGTGGGAAGACAGCTGTGGACTCAAGAGGGAACCCGCTCGGCTTATCCCAAGATGATCAAAGAAGCCAATGTGGAAATGAATGGTGATTGAATGACTTGGGTTCTTTTGTTTAATCTTAGAGACATTCAATTTTTATTTAAAGAGTAAGGGAAAATCAATTTTATTTTTAAACAGTTGCTGATGAGGTGACGACATTTTTAGTGGTAGGAAATGATATGTCTCTGAAAGCAGCACTTTTAACTGAAAAACTGGAACAGAAGTAGCTATTATTCACATATTGTTCTCCTCTCTTAGACCTCAATAGTTTTATCAGAAGAACAGAAGGGAAACTGGCATATTTTGATAATTAAAATGATTTTTGTTTTCTGAAAAGGACCATTTCTATGAACTTTGAAGCCCAATTAATGAAAGAAAAATAATCAATTGATTGAAGCTGTATACATGGAGAAAGATATGACTCCCACACTGAGAATAAATGTGGCTACAATCCAGTCTCGACAACGTGGGTCTTTTTAATGAGTGAAATGACAAGAAACTTTCTATAACAAAGCACACGATCCACAGATCCTTTCCTCATAAATAGACAAGTCGTTACTGCCCCATGATGTTAGTCATCAGTATATTTTAACAAAGAAGCATTTACTTCTCTTTCTTACCCCTCCACACCTCCCAACCTGCAAAAAACAGTTCAACCCCTAATCTATTCCTTATAAATACATCGGCTATTTTTAAAAAGATAATACCCAGAAGTCACTTTAAAAAAAAAAAAGAAAACAGGTAAATTTAACATAAGCAACATGTATTAAGCTGAATGGTAACAACAGAGAGGAATAAGCAGAAAATGTGTATAGAAAGAGAAGCCACTAACTCGTCATTGGAATGATCCCAGCTAGGCACTTTTTCAGGATGAAATCAAAGTTATGAGCCATAAAAAAATACATACATACATACCAAAGAAAACAAATATACCTACAAAATGTAAAATTAAGGAACCAAAAGATTCTTCTCATTTTTCAATTGAAGCATCATTTATACATACAGGGTATATACTTTCATTTTTATAAAGCTTATTCTCTTTTCCTGTTCATGAAATTGCATGCATTTGTGGTGGCATAATCTTGGTGACAGCCATCAATGTACAGTGATCTCGGATCTAAACTAAAAGATTGCTTTGCCAGATGTTAAGCAGCTCTGACAGCTTTTTCTTTTTTAATTCAAACATGAACATATCATTTTGCACCTAATTTAAGAGGCCCTAAAGGAATCAGAATCTCCTATCTCCAAATATAAACACATTTTAATTGCAGTTCTTGGAGATACTTCAGGTCCCATGCTGAGTACCTGCAACCCAATGCTTTCAACCTAAGCTTGCTGTCTCCAAAACTGTTCATAAAAGAAAAACTAGATTGTTAAAATTACATTACAGGTGTTTCATTATTCCACACCATATTCAATAAGAAGACAGTCCAAACTTCAAATAAATTCTCCTCAGAAAAGCCAAATTATAAATATCATTTTTATTATTCAGCTGTTAGGTAACTCAAAATATGCCATTATTTGATTCATTTCATAGACTTTCCAAGTGTATTTTTTTCTAAACTACTAAGTAGTTTGTCTAAGTAACTGTAAAATATTTTCTCTGAACTGAAACTAGCATTAAAGTTACCTCAGTACAAAATGATTTGTTTTTGTTAAATCTAATTATATTGAATGTGGTTTGTAACTAATTTGGGTTCTGCTGATTTGTATACCAAAAACAGATGAATTGAAGGAAATGTTAACTATATTTTGTCTGTATATTGGAAGGTCAGGAATATTCCTAACACAAAGTCATCTCCTACACCCCTCTCATTAGCACTCTTATGACAGCATACAATTTCAAATTTGAGTTCTGAGATACTGTTGGGTCTGAGATTTTGCCCTACTTACAAGCTAGTAAGTTAGTCTGTCCATGTATCATTGATGCTAGTGGAAGACACAGTCCCCTAGGTCAGAGACAAGAAAGTGGCAGATTATCAAGTTTGCATTGCTTCTCCATATCCACCAAGTTCCACCCGGGAACACAGAGGGCAAGCGGGATGGAGGCATGTGGTGCGTTTGCATCTCAGCTGACAAACACACCTTGTGAAATCCAAGCACAAGGCAAGCCTGCCCCTTGTCCCTGAGGGACAGACATAGGCCTAAGAAATGGTCTGGGTTGAGAGTGGACAGGGCCTTGCACCCTCGGCATACCCAGCAAGTACAGTAAGTCCTCGCTTAATGTCATGGATAGATTTTGGGAAACTACAACTTTAAGCAAAAGCACATGTAATGAAACCAATTTTACCATAAGCAAATTAATTTTAAAAAGAGTTAAGTTTCCACGGCATATTCCTGGTCGCAAAACAGCCTCAAACTTCTACATAAAAACCCAAAACATTTCTAACAATAACTATGAAATATATGTGAGCTATACATACACTTCAGAGGGATTAATAAAAACAAATAAGAGAATTATTTTCCAACCCGCTTGTCTCAGGTCAAGGTGTCAATGGCAGGAGCGCATCCTGGTGCTCAGGGCTCACCCTGGACAGGACACCCTTCCGCGGCAGGATGCATCACACACCCACTCAATTACATGGGACAATGTAGACACGCCAGTCACCTAAAATGCACATCTTTGGGATGGGAAGAAAACCAGAGTCCCTGGAGAAAACGCATGCAGACATGCAGAGACTGGGCACACTCCAGACAGACAGTGGTCCCAACTTGGAATCCATTTCCTTTTCTCATCAACGTTATAAAGAAATGTTTAGCGCAATGACATTGAACAGAAATGATGGTATGCACGGACCTGCTACGAGCACACGGATGCTCAGCACACATGGAGGATTGTCTCCCCCAGCTGATACGTGAGTGGATTTTGATTCAAAAGATTTCCTAGTTCAGAGTGATTTGTATTGATCCCGAGAAAAATCTATTCATATTCTCTTTTTCTCACATACAAGTATACATGCACATGGTCTTAAACTGAAACCAAAACCTTAAATAATAACCCACCACACACATCCCATGTTCCCAAGTCAACCTAATTACCCCAATGCTAAAAGTAAAGGTGGCTTTTTGTACTTGTTCAGTTCTTTGCTTATAAATAAAATGCTACATTGATTAGGTATTTTTTGCAACATTTTCAGCTGTCCTTTAGGACTGAATTGAGGTCAACAGTGAGGTCACCAAAAATACAAATAGCTACATATTTCCATTGTTATGAATATAAATATATTTCAAATGGGAAAACCTGCTAAAGGTTGAAACAAAATACTAGTTGTTCTGTTTAGACTATTCTGGAAAAACTTTTACAAATTAAAAATATAGTCCTGCATTTCTCTACCATAGTATATATAGGTATAAATTTTTACATTTATCAAGTTATAAAATGCACATGTTTTTATGTGAAATTTGAGCCAAAATATTTTTTTTGCTCATGCTCTTATATTCCAGCTGGGGCTCTCTTTAATTCCTGCTTTGTACTTAGAAAATAACACGTGAAAGAGAATAGCAATGAGTTTAGTAAAATCTAAGAGAGTGACACGTTTTACTTTGAAATATACCTTATTTTCAGTGCATTCACCCATGCTTTGTTTTAAAAAAAAAAAAAAATGTCTTTTTAGGAAAGTTTGCCTTTCAAAATGGCTAGAAAGATGGAATTTAAAAACTGGATTAGAAATAAAATTGTATGTT
The DNA here is from genome assembly GCF_000325575.1 of Pteropus alecto. Lineage (NCBI taxonomy): Eukaryota > Metazoa > Chordata > Mammalia > Chiroptera > Pteropodidae > Pteropus > Pteropus alecto. Next base: position 3,548,843 of record NW_006439757.1, read on the forward strand.
AAATGATCATTTTAACTTTAATACACGCATAAGTGTCTACTGCAGGCTATACATACTGAATGGTATATTTCACCAGGCATAACTGTAGCCAAGCATTTCCAAAAACTGTAATGGTAGTAATTGCAGAAAAGGTCTGGAAAATAGCCCAGACTAATGTATCTCTTTAACATAAATCATCAAAAAATGTTCTTTTAATTTTAAAAAAGTGAAAAGCAACATCAGGGTTAAAGAAACAATTTTCCATAACTTTACCCTAACCAACACTTCCTGCAGTTTAATTTTAATTTCATTGGACTGAGGAACTGCAGAATAACATCATCTTTTAAGTAGTATTGTGTCTTTCTTTTGTTTGCTGAGAATTGTTCCCCACTTATTCAGCAAGCATTAATTACACCACTGTGTCTTGAGGCTAGGAAAAAAGAAGACTGAATCAGGGTCTCTGCCTTCAAGTTCACAATCCAGTGGTAGAAATGAACTCATAAACCAGTCACGACATTGAATGTGATAAGACACCTATACAATGCTATTAGCAACCACAATGTACAATAGACTCTGAGGACTTGAACGCCACACTGGTTTTAAGCAAGTACCTTTGAATGGCACAGTAACTTTTCAGAGTATTCCACTACAAGTTGGCCTAGTCTATATTTTTTTCTTATATTCCATACTGTACTCCAGAAAGTCACAGGTTTTTTTAGAAGCTTGTTGTAAGAACTCATTAGTGACTCAAAAAAAAAGAAAGAAAGAAAAAAAAGAAGGAATAAAGGAAGGAAGGAAGGAAGGAAAGAAGGAAGGAAGGAAGGAAGGAAGGAAGGAAGGAAGGAAGGAAGGCCAATAAGACAGTGAATATCTTCAGGGCAGAGCCTCAACCAAACCGGCATAGGTCAGAAGTCACTGAAGGAAGGAAGGAAGGAAAGGAGGGAGGAAGGAAGGGAGGGGAAGGAGGGAAGGGAAGGAGAGAGAGACAGAAAAGCCAAGGTATTTACAGTCTCAAGAGTTTTAGTACAACTTTGATGTTCTGAGGTATAATTCTTAAAATGAATTAGTAAAAGAGAGTGATAATTGCTCATAATAATATAAGCTACATTTTGTTGAGTGCTTACCCTGAGTAGGCACTATGCTAGTCCCTTTCTGTGTTTTTTTTCCCACTTATTCCTTAAAACACGGCTATGAGATAGATACAATTTGGATTCATATTTAAAGATGATATTTAGGCTAAAAGAAATTGTATAACATATCCCCAAATACACATCTATCCTGGAAGGAACAAGATTCAAAGGTAGGCTTGACTATCTCTCAGCTGTGTGGTTTTTTCTCAGTCAACGAAATGGATATCTTTTTCTAATTGTACCAAATGTTATTCCTGAGCATGTTTTCTTTTATAAATTTTATTATTCATAGTCAATGGGAAAAAAAAGACATTTTCCTATGATCTTTAAAACTGGCAAAATTTGTCCTCAGAAAGAATATACTTTCCATCTGTATTAGTATTACCTTAACAAAGTCCCACAAACTTGGTGGCTTACATAACAGAAACTTGCTGTCCTAAATTCAGTGGCCAGAAGTCAGATCAAGGTGTCTGAAGGATTGGTTTCTTCTAAGGGATTTGAGGGAAAATCTGTTCTATGCCTTTCTCCTAGCTGCTGGCGGTTTATTGGCCATCTTTGGTGTTTCCTGGCTTGTACCTCTGGTTTCATCTTCGCATAACATTCTCCCTGTGTGCCTGTGTCCAAATTTCCCCTTTTTATAAGGACATGATCATCTTGGATCAGGGGCCCACACTACTCCAGTCTCACCCCAGCTTTACTAAATGCCTCATGTTTACTAACATGTCGATTACTAAAGTGAATAAACATAAATCGCGTGAGTGTGTGGACTGCGGTCAGGCAGGACAACGCATGCCCCGTGTTAAGAGGGAACTGCCTGCCAGCTCTTACCAACTGATGTCATAAAGATAATTCTTCAAGACTATGTTAAAACCTATATTTCATGTATACTCACCCATACTAAATATAGCTTTGTGGGAAACGGAAACACACACACACACACACAGTGAGCCACTACATCAGTCAGCAAACCTAGCCCGTAGTTCTGCCAGACCAAGTCCCACGTGCGTCCCTCCACCTCGAGAGCGTCTCCCCAGCCAGCAGTGCCCTGTGCAACGGTGTTCCCAGGATCTTATCTCCTGCACTCTCTTTCTTGGCAATCTCAAGGCTTCAGTATCGGCTCTAAAAAACTAACTTTTGAATTTTCTTCTTTTACCTTGCTTTTTGTCCTGTGCTTCAGTCCTACATTTCCAACTATTAGCTAATTGGAATTTTAAGCTGATTATGCCCCCGAATTATCTTCCATATTCCTCAGTATTCCCTCTTCTTTTAAGGGCACCGTAAGTCCATCCATCACACAGCTTGGAAAATTATGGGAACTCTTTGATTCCTCTCCTGTAACGTCTGTGTCTAGCAATTTGATAAATTTGCTTCAGAGCCATTTTAAAAGGCTGGAAATGTAAGTAATGCTTCCACAGGTAATCCTTCATGTGACTGGGAGTGTAAATTCATCCTATTCCTCTAGAACAGCTATAACCTTGGGAGGAAATTAAAATGCCAACCAATCTTCACCAACCATTTTTACAATATACATATGGAACTATAGTTGGCAATCAGGTGAAACTCTGGAAGCCAATAACATATTCTGTAGTGTACAAAAAACTGGCGATTTAAATGTTTAATCTAAACTTTAAACCATTTTAAATGCATCCCAAGAAGTTGGCTCAAAAATAGCACACACACAAAAATACCAACAAACTAATAAGCAAATAAAACTGAAGGGCACTCACAGAAAAAAACAGAAAATGTTTTGGAAAAAAATAATTACAACATTGATTCTACCTTCTCCAGGGGCAAAGGATTATTATGTGGATCTGTTCATACCTATAATTTATTTGAATGAAAAATTGTTTGAATAGGAATCAAATTATTCACATTTCAGATCACTAAAATTTTCCTTTTAAATATTCTACACCATTTCTCCATCTCATAGTCACATTTTCATTAGCCCTTAGCCAAAATAGTCACACTACCCTTTTAACTATCAATGTGAGCATTTGGGATATTCTTGAGATTAGTTTTTTTTAAATTTATTTTTGAATTATAGTTGACATACATTATATTAGATTCAGGTGTACACCATAGTGATTAGACATTTACATACCTTCTGAAGTGATCAAACCAGTAAGTCTAGTACCCATTTGGTACTAGTTATTACAATATTATGGACTATTTTCTCTATACTGTACTTTACATCCCCTATTTTTACAATTAGCAATTTGTACTTCTTAATCCCTTTTACCATTTTTATCCACCTCCCCAACCCCCTCACATCTAGTAACCATCGGATTGTTCTCTGTATCTATGAGTTTGTTTTTGATGTGTTTGTTTTAACTTGTTTTTTTGATTCCACATATAAGTGAAATCATATGGCATTTTTCTTTCTCTGTCTAATTTATTTCATGTAGCATAATACCCTTTAGGTCTATCTATGTTCTTGCAAATGGCAAGACTTCGCTTTATGATTAAGTAAAATTCCATTGCATATATGTACCACATTTTCTTTATCCATTCGTCTGTCATTGGACACTTAGGTTGCTTCCATATCTTGGCTATTGTAAATAAAGCTGCAATGAACACAGTGGTACATATGTCTTTTCAAATTATTGTTTTGGATTTCGTCTGTTAAATATCAAAAGTAGAATTGCTGGGTCATATGGTAGTTCAATTTGTAATTATTTGAGAAACCACCATACCATTTCCATACTGGCTGCACCAATTTGCAATCCCACCAAGGGTTTCCTTTTCACTACATCCTTGCCAGCACTTGTTGTTTATTGATTCATTAATGATAGCTATTCTGTCACGTGTGAGGTGATACTTCACTGTGGTTTTAATTTGCATTTCTCTGACAATTAGTGATGTTGAGCATCTTTCATATGTCTATTGGCTATCTATACATCCTCTTCGGAGAAATGTCTATTCATACTTCATTTGATCTTAGCCAAAAGGCTAAAAAGTGATTGGACTAATGTCTATTTTTGCCCTCCGCCTATTTTTTAATCAAATCAGGTTTTTAAAATATTTTTAACATTGAACTTATGAGTTCTTTACATATGACCTTTTTTATATAGAAATGATATGCAGAAATGAGTTTGTACTTTTAGTTAGTATTTAATTTATGAAATTTATAAAGTCAAGAGTGAAGTTCTTCCGGAAGTTTTAAATTCAGCTTGTAAATATTATTATATTTTACAGATTTTTAATCTTCAATCGATTAAATGCTCTAAGTTATTTCACCATGTATTTCTAAAATTAATATATTCCATTTTCTTACAAATATTACAATTATCTGATATAATAAACATAACTTTTCCACACACTAAAAAGTATCATAAATCTAATAAATTTATAAATGTGGTAATTCTTAAGTTCTCTTAAATGTTTTCAATTTTAGTTGTAGATTTATCTTTAACTTGAATCCACAAATATAAATTATTAATTGCATATTTTAAAACTAGATAAAAGACACCCAAATATACGTACAGTACTTATAGTATTCAAAATACAAATTATTGCCAAAAAACAAAAAATATGAATATCAGAGTGTTGCTTTATTATGTCTCTATTACTAATTCCAAATCTCTCCTGAGTTAAAAGTATGTAACGAAGGGAAAAAATATGTTTTTAATAGTTGGTGTTGCCTCCCCCGATGTTGGGGTAACCCGCTCATCATTCATAAATTGTAGCAGCCTGAAAGATAAGCTTTCAGACACCCTAGCTATTCTGTTGGACAGACCTATACTGATTCTGGAACAAACTCATTAACTATTCTTATTGCTTTTTCCTTATAAATAAAAAAAAAAAAGTTACTTTCTAATGGTCAATTTGGTCAAAAATTATATTGAAAACAGGAAATTAAGGACTCTGGAGTGTTCTCTGAGAAAGTTGGGCGGACTTTGAAGAGTTTTAAGCACAGAAGCAAGAAGCAGCAGTTCACTCTAGCTGCTACCATCCAAAAAATAAATGGAAATGGCCCAGGTGGGTATGTGAGAAGAAAGGACCTGGAGTATCCCATGAAATGCTCACATCTAGTCAGTGGGCAGTAAGGAAATATCAAAGGCAAAATATTTGTACAGGAGAGCCATTACTGTATCCAAATTTGTTAAAAGTGTTTTTGGACCAACATTTATTGAAAAGTATTGTAGTTTACTTAATTAACATTTTAGAAGTCCTGACATACATTAGTCAGAAAATAAAAATTAAAATGTCATTTCTTCATAATCCCATTTGTATGACATTCTGAATGTATATATTTAATTAAACTAAGTAGAAATTTTTAAGTGTCTTTCTTTCAAAATTTTTGTGAAAGTAAATAAGTTTGCTTTGAAAGTATTTAAAATTTTTAAAAGAAAAAATTCAAAAACAATTTTGTTAAGATAAATTTCAAAGAAATTGTGGATAATCAGAATAAGATTTTACATAGTTTCAGACATTTTTAAAATGTAACTTCATAATTTATAGAGATCTTATGCTTACCACATTTTCTATTTTAATAAAGGCTATAAATAATAGTAGTTGGTAAATGCGGATTATTTTAAAATTGTTATCAGGTAGGTTTCTTTTCAAAAAGGATATAATTAAGGAAAAATAGATAAACACAACATACTCTTAACTCTCATAGGTTTTGAAATGCTTGCTCCAAGTGTCCATGAAAACCCCACATTTTAGGTTTTTTTAATTGGTTAATGCAGTTGAAAACACTAAGTAGTCATGATTTGTTTGGGCCAGATAAACAACCATGCGCTCTATCAGCTCTGGAATTTGGAAATTTTTTTAACTTATTACATTAGATGAATTCAGTCATTTGTGCAATAACTCATTGTAGAAGTAAATAACAAACAATTATTGCTTTTTTTGCCACCTAAATATGTCATAGTTCTTCAAATCACAACATAAAATCTCAAAGATTTTATTATATTTAACTAATTTAGTCAATTATTCAAAATTTCTTAGCTGCTTTCAGGAAGCATACATTTGAAACCTAATCAGAAAATAAGAGGAAAAGCATCAATTTTGCTTAAAGGAAACTACTGATGCTTAATGGAGATTTAAAAAAATTAAAAACAGACAAAAAACAACAATTCCTCTTGAGATGACCTTGGAACAATTCACAAAAGAGAAGAGAACTTGTTACAAAGCTAATGTGAATACAACTAAAAAGAATTTTTCACCTGAGAAAAATACAAGCAAAAAGATCTATAGATTCACCGTACTTAAAAGTAGACATCATTCTATACAAGGTAATAGCATCATATGATAGTTTAAAATGTGAGAGCACTTCATGGTTCAAGACTCATACAGAAATGTAGCAACTGGAATGAGACAAACAACTTTTCCCTTGTGGTAGGGTCTCAGAAGCTCCCATGTGTACACAATGCTAGTTGGGAGCTACTAAAGAAATGCTTCAACATGTCCTTTTATTACTTTATTTTTAAAAAGTCTTTGTTAAGCCTATCACAAGTAACCTCCCCAGTAAAACACATAACATTAATTTCAATAATTTTATTTTAAATCTTTTTTAAGTAAGAATGATTAGAATTATATTAGTAATACCTATGGGAATAAAAACTCCCACTGCTGGTTGTTTCTAACTTCAAAATAAGTATAGTCAATGAAACATATCGAACATGACTGTGGCACGTAGTTTGTTTTAAAATAGGCGCATAGATCAAAATAAATGATAAGTGACTATGGCAGCTCTTGAAATACTAGCAAAAATGGCCATATAGTCATAATATATTTTTATATGGCACTTTAAATTTCTCATATGTTATTTACATATATTTATGAAATTGTAAAATGTGAAATTAACATACATTGTCAAACTTTAAATCAATTATAGCCAAATTTGTCTTCCAGAGAAAATTCTAAACACAGTTACTATATAAATGCTATACAGCTGTCTTCTACAATATTCTCAAGTGCCTTAATGGAACTCTGTTGGAACCAGACAACAGTAGGGAACAAATGGAAATAAATGATTATATAGGCTACTGGTCAATTTCTTGGATCACTGTTTAAAACTGAGATGGAGTCAGAAGTTACGTGGCTAAAGTCATTTGTTAAGGCCTAAGTATTACTTATCTAATTGAAAATAACTAAGAGTTGTCCAACAAAAAAGAAGACTGCTAATTAATAGAGTTGTTAAGTGTTTGGAAAGTAGGAAAGCCCAATTCAGATGGGTTCCATCAATCACCCAGGCATGTGGAACATTAACATCTTAACTCCCATTAAAATATCAGTCTAAAAGGCCTGAGAATGTGAAAAATTTTTAAAATATACCACTGCTAGTGTTTCAGATAGTATCTTTTGAAATATATGCATATATCTCAGTATCAGTATATATACATATATATTCATTACATGTTCATTACACAACGTTTAAATCAAATGTAAATACAAGGACAAGAGGAGATATAATTTGAAAATTTGAAAGTGTATATAGATAAAATTTCCACTAGAAAGGGTGCATTAATACCAGAATGGACACAGTAAATTATATGTACCAAACCTACATGCATGCATACACACGTACACACACACACGCACGCACACATGCACAGAGCTGAAATGTCAACACCAGAAGGGAGGCACCCATGGTAATGACCGATCTATTTGGACATAATTTCAAGAGAATGTGGTACACAGAGTAACCAAGCTCCAAGCCGACAGCAGCTTGAACCCTGCATCATGTTTATGAACACCTGCAACTTATATCACAGGCACTTTCATCTGAAACATTCTGCTTAATCTGTAAAATTATATAGTATGGTCCCATGTTCTGTCACACCGTGACGACACCTTTGATCTGGGTCCTTGGGGAGGGTTTTATTCATGTGGTCAGCAGCAACAGCTGTAAATTCAATGCTAATACTATCAAGGCATTGAATTTCCCTTGATTTTCCAGCTTAAATCGGGGTTTATCTGCTCTACATTTCCCATTTATTACACTTCGAAGTTTCTGAAGTTTCAAGGTAATCTACCAAAAGTAATTACTTAAAAACTGTGACCATCAGGTTCCATTAGAATAATAACAAAAACAGTTTTTCCTGCTTCTCTTTGGTAAGGGGAATTGGCTGAGGCTGATAAATCCCAACCTTTATATTTTTGACCTTTTTGTCCTTGCCCCAGGAGCTACAATTCATAGTTGTTTATTATCCATAATTATTAAAGCAAGAAGTAGAGAAAATAGTGAATTTGGCCCCAAGGACAGTATGTCCATACTCACTCGATAGAATAAAAAGATAAAGAGACAGGATAGTAAAATAGAAAATAAACAAATGTATCCATAGACTAGTATAAGGAGATATCCCACAAGACTAGTGTCTTATGGCTCCTTCTTACACTTCCTAATTAATTTCCCTTTTACACTCTAATTGTTGTCCCTCATCCACCATTTTCTATCATCAACATCAAACCTGATCAAATTCATCTTTTGCATTCCTACTGCCACACCTTCTGCTCAGGCTCTTAAGTCCTTGAAACCAGATTATATTAGCGTCATCTAACCAAATTACTTGCCTTCATTCTTTCCTTCCTCCAGGCCATGTCATGTTGTGAAGGATTCTTGTGCCATTCTACTCTTCAAAGAAGCTTTGACTTGTATTTATTTCTAATAGTCTTGTAAGCACACCACACTTCTTTCACTCTTCCATCTAGTCAGACACCATAAGCTTTTGGATAGCTTTTGCAATTCAAAGTGCAGTTCATAAACCAGCAGCAGCTGTGGCAGCATTACCCTGCACCTTCTTAGACAAGAAGAACCTGAAGGCCCCAACCCAGACCAGCTGAAGCAGGATCTCCATTTTTAACAAGATCCACCTATGCACATGAAAGTTTGAGAAGCACTTTGTTATGGGAAATATATCTAATTTCCTTACTGACCTTGGGCCAGTGCTCAACTGGCTTCTTTACTGTTTTGTAGTCATCTGACCTGATTGTCTGCATTCTGTAAATCAGTTCTCCTAAATCATCTACTGATGATCTTCACCAAATTTACTTTCACTTGGATCTTTGGCCAGAAACCACCGATTTCGCATCTCACATGCAGTAGATAGAGAGTGAGAACCATTTACGTGAGGCACTTGATAACATATATGTTATTGTTTTGTTTTGTTTTCTTTTTAAACATAAAGTAAATGAAACTTGTTTAAGACAGAGAGTGTGAGAACATTGTGGATAGTGTTTGGACAAACAAATAATCTTCAGTGGAATAGAGAAAAAGATAGATAGGTCATTGCCAATAGTATTATTAATCTCCCAAGGCAACATGGAGCCCAGTCCTCCATGTGACTCTATTATCATTATTTCTGCATTTACTTCCGCGCCCCACCCCCCGGCCCCCGGAAAGAAATGCCTAGAGGAAGGGGCTCGATTCAATTGTCATTGATCCAATGGTATCGGGAGCCTTTCCTGATGTGTTACCTAAAGTGACATGCCAACAGAGTCCCATATTCCCAAGAGTAGATTTAGGCCCAAACTAATTGTGACCTTCAAGAGGCACTAAAATCAGGCCCCATCCTCTCTATTCTCTGACATAAATACCATCATATTCCCACTCTTATGCCCCTTGGTTGTAACCGAAATTCCTTTTCTAAGCTTTTTATTTAAATCCTTCATATTGTTTAAGGACCAAAACCAGGAACTCTCTATAATCAACAATCAGAGAAAAATATTTTATTTTTAATTCCAGAGTATCAGTTTTGTGTGATTTGGAAAATTTATCACATTATCCCTTGAACAGTAGGTAAATCCATTCCTAGACCATAGGCTTTGTTTTTTGTTTGTTTGCTTGTTGGCATGGGAGTATGAGGTTTTGTTTGTGTGTCTGTTTGTTCATTTGTTTGTTTTTGCTTAGAGACCAGGTCTCATACCAATTTTGAATCCATCAGAGAAGATAGCACTGAGCCTTGACTTTAATCATTGCTTAAAAACTATTCACTATATGAGTCAACCTGATCTCTGCAACATTCTAAACTCGAACCAAATCATTGTGTTCGAAAGACACTGCTCTCCCATTCCAGGAACACTGTTCATTAAATTTCTGAAAATCTACTGTAGGTACTGTATATTCCCTGTAGAGAAGATATACTCATGAATTTTCTTTTAATAAAAATTCCGACTTCAAATTTTAAGATCATAAACTTTGCATTAAATTTGTGAGGTGAGCAATATTCTACTAACTTTTAGTTTTGAATTTTAGTAATTTAACGAGTTCTACAAAACAATTTTATATTCTACTCCAACTAAATTATATGGCCAGAGTACGTTTTTCAGCATCAGTGGACAGTCAAAATGTAAGTTAATGGCTCAGTGAAAATGTGCACCCAGTAGAGAAGTGTATTCTTCCTCTTCTCTCTCACCAAAGACGCTGGCTCCTAATGCAGTCTCATACATCGTCAAGTTATGTCAAGTGTGCATTTCAAATTTAGGGCTTATTTTCATATGACAGTGTTAGACATTGTAATTGGCAGAGTGTCCTTTGTGGTAAGAATTATATCGACAGTTTCTATAGACTTTTCTTAAGTTTTCTATAAAAAGAAATCTTACCAAAATAATAATAATAAAAAACAGAAATCAACTGCATTAGCAAAATCTTAAAAGGGGGCATTCAATGTGTTATTTGTTTCTACAGTATCACACACACAAAAAAAAGTGCACATGTATTTGAAAGTTATACACATTGAGGTACACAGAAAGATTTCAGGTCCTATTATGAGAAAAATAAAATGAAATAAATATATGCTCATTCCATGAAAATCATATAAGGTAGAAAATGTAAAACATAAATTATAAAGCAAACATCCTTTATTTCTATGGCTACAGATAATTAATATTGAAGCTTAAGTAAGGTGGAAAATGACTGTATTCTATTTTCCCTCACAATCCTAAATCTGTTTAATGTTTACTCTTTCACTGACATAATTATCCTTTAATACTATGAAATTAATTTTTCCTATTTCAAAAACTTCTACGCATGACAAATTTTCTGAATGATAGTATATTTAGAAAGACAATGTCCTTATTAACTTGTTGAAGTTATCAAATTTTCATTTGTCAACAGGCTAGTAAAAATTATCATTACTCTTCTAAGAAAAAAGAAAAATCCCATTATAGACAACCCCAAGAAAGTATCTTAAAGGAAGTACTTAAATACAATATCGAAAACCAAAGTGGAATCTTCTAGGTAATCTCATCGATTATAAAATGAGTTATTTCTGAATAGAACATTATAGATGTCAGATTTTTGTAGAAGCAAAAGGGAAGGTAGATTTTGTTTTCAGTGCATTCTATTCTTAGGCAATACTCAGATCTAAGAAAAGAACACCAAGGCAAAGGTAGAAATATCCCTCCGCCCAAAGAATGCTCCATATTCTTCAATAAATTAGGAATAAATGACAAATTTAAATCTTCATGTTTTTGATAAAAATTTCTATTAAGTTTTTGGCTTTTTTTCCAAACAACCCATTATGTAAAGTTTAGAGAATAGAAAACAAAATATACTTACCACTTCAATTTCTTCTGTTCTAGGAAGGTGATGAGTTTCCAGATATGAGAGATTCAGATACTTTAATAAACTGAAAAGTTGAGCCTCCAAAGGTAAAACAGTTGATTTTCACCTCCCCAACCCCATAACTGCCAGCAAGCTTAGCTATTTATTTTTATAGCTTTTTAAAATTGCTATTGGGAAAGGTGTGTCCTTTGCCCTTTTTAAACTGTGTAGTTTAGACATGGAATTCAGTAAGAAGCCCCCAGGATCATCCTTTACTCATCAATAAGAAAATTATGAAACAGGGAAGTGAAATGATTTTGTTTAGATTATCCAGTTCAGTAGTAGAGAATGACAACTAAACTTTTATATTTGTTCTAAAAATGCCTAAGGGAAAAAAATTCTTGAAATCAAAATGCCAGTATGAATATGAGGATATATTTCTTGAGCAACTGATTAAAACTTAACCTACGTTGTAAGAGAAACCTATTTGTGAATGTGCTGCTTCACAAAATTAGGTGTTGGTGATATTTTCACTATTGTAATAAAATTCACATAGACATAATCTGGGAAACCCCAAACATTATAGCAAATTATTCATAGGGATATTTCATTTTGACAAAAAAATGAACAATATTCTCTGAGATGTTAGAGCCTTGGGTTTCTCACCAAAGTAAAATATTAACAGCTAGTTTGTGTCATTTACCTCTCTTTTTATTTCAATTGGGCTCAAATTTAGCGTAACTTAGAATCATTCTGAATTTTAGGGAAAAATTCATATGTCCAAGCCTTATGTCAATCCTATTGAATCAGAATCTCTACAACATGAATAATTTTTTAGGCTCTCCAAGTGATTCTGAAACTGTCCATGGTTTAAGAACTAGAGCAATAGTACAAACTATTAATTGAGATGGAATACCTCGCGCGTGTGTGTGTGTGCGCGCGCACGCATGCACAAAGGGCATGGGGAAGAATTATGTTTAGGATTTAATTTTTTAATTTCTTTCCAGAAAATAAGCAAAACTTCCTTTCAATTTTTTTCAGTAACACTTTGATATATAGTGGCTTGAAATTTGGATGTCAAACATCTTGGTGTTTTAAGACATAGAAAATGTTGGTCAATGTAAAAGAATGCCTTTTATTTCAATTTGTGTATGGTGTACTCAGAGTTTAAAACTAAGTCTTCCCTTTCACGATCAAATTTACTAAAAAAAGAAAAAGAAAAAGAAAAAAGAAAAAAGAACAGTAAGATATGAAGTCAATTTAGTCAGACAAAACAGGAACTGTAGATGTTATGTGAGTAGCAAAGAGGATGTGGGCCTCACACACTAGTTCAGAATCTCCATGCAAAAGCACGTCTATAGCACATAATTATCATTACAGCACTGTATTACTTTGTGACACATATGATATTACCAGAAAGAATTTACTAAAATTCTGAGTCAGAAATTTAAGCCACAGTTATGTACTTGATAATAATATTTTGTTTTCGTGTGGAGGGCTGTTAAAAGAATGTATGGATTATGCGATACATTTTAGAGAAGTTGCATTAACATGAATTTGTGTCAAAAAAAAGTTTTACATTTTGGTTGAATAAGAACAAAATATATCTAAAGGAGGAAGAAAATTCAAGCTTTAATTTTATATAAATTGAGTCGACGACAGCATCTGATGCCAATTTCTAAGAACAGAGGAATTTAGAAAATGGAGAAAGCAGTTTTTAAAATTGCTAATATAAAATCTATATTTTAAATCACATTAATTCACTCTAGTGTAATACACAGATTATACCTTGTTCAAACATCCACAAACTTGTTAAAGAATAGGTGGAGAGAATTTTCTTTCCACTATTCAAAATATGTGGTTCTTAATTTAATACTAAAAGCATTCCCCAAGTTATTATGGTTTATAAATGACCTGAATGTTATCTCCATCTGTCTTAGATTGGCTTTGGTGGAAACAGACTGTGAGATGAAGAGTGGCACGCAGAAATTTTACTAGGGAAAACTCTGTGAAACACCTATAAAAGTGAGGAAGGCAGTATTGGCACAGGGAAAAACTGAGTACGCAGCCGTTTTAACTGAAAACTCTGATAATTCTACCAGGAGCTGTGGAGCTTTAATGGTCCTTCCAAGTTGACCCAAATTGAGACAAGGGGGCCGGCTTTGTACGCCTACATCAGCCAGTTAGCCAGACATTGGTATGCACACCCACCCCGCCCCAGCGGTAGTGTAACTTGAAGTGAGGCAGTTCCTTCGGACTGAGAGAAGTTCTAGGGGGGAAGAAAAACCAAACTCAGTTCTGAGAAACCTGCAGCTGATATACGAATGAGTACATTAGCCCTAAAGAATGGGCCAATTACACCTCCATAAAGCTGGGGGAAAAAAAAAAAAAAGGTCTGGGCATAGCACTATTGTATTCCCTACAATCCACCCATGGACCCCCAGAGATCTACATGCTTCTTAGAGTAAGTGAGACTAAGTCTGGCCCACCTGGAAAGAGTTTCCAGAGGCACTCAGAAGGAAAGGGTCAGTAGAACAAACTATAGCCCTGATACTGCAGTTAATTGAAGTTTATAACTGTTCCTCACCAGCCCTTTATTCCACCACACATTCTGAATCTCCCTCTTGCTGGGCTGGCAATGCAGGTTGTCTTGCCTGGAGGGATGACATGGATCCTCATTCCTAATGAATCTTAGTCACTTCTCAGGCCATGGTGGCTCTATTATCCATTTACCATCAAAGTGGATGTGAAATAGCAAAAGATACCTCAGTTGATCTCCTGACACCAAACATTCTCACATGCCCCATGGTATTACGATGACTTCATTTTCACCTGATAGTCAAGTTCAATTATAATGTCAGTAAGATAATTCATTTCCTTGGAGAAGTTGCATCTGATGCCAAGAGACCAGCAGACAAGGAAAACATGTTTTGTTTCGAGTTCAGTGAGACTCTTACCATGTCTCCTGGTAGAAGTGTTTGTTCTCCTTTTGGGAACCAGGATCTCTATACCCACAGAGACTCAGGAATATGAGAGCCACAAATTGGTTCACTAAGAGTAGTGACATCATTCATACTTCTACTTTTGTTTTCCATATCTATGTATTCTACTTCTGTATCATCTCAGACCTGGTGACAGATGCATCTTCCACAGACGATTTCTATGTCAGGCCAGTAGCTGACAGGTAGTGCAGTGTATAATAGGTTCATGTACCCATTGTTATACTTCCTTTGCTCTAAATTAGGTTTTTTGGTATAATGCAATGTTATTTGGGATGTTCTGTGGGTGGATCAAAGAATTTACAAGCTCTCTAATACTGGCATTGGCTGAGGTCTTATGTGCAAAAAAGGAAAACTCATACTCTGAATAGGAGCCAATCCCAATCCAGATGCTTATTGATCCCTCAAGATGAAGTGATCAATATAGTCAGTTTGCACAAGGTGGTTGGTTTGTCTCAGATTGTTCTTTATAGAGAGATACTGTATTGGTCTCTATTGCTGTCAAGTTTAATATGCAGCAGCAGCAATAGCTAGATCAGACTTGGTGTGTGGGTCCATGCTATGGAGCCCATTCATAGGCTCCATCTTTACCTCCATGACTACTCTCAGTTATGCCAGCACTGGGGTAGCCAACAACAGACGCTAACTGAGGTCTATGGGCCAAGTCATTCTGTCTGCTTGCTTAATGTTTTTTCAGTGGCGGATGTTTTCAGGTGGATTTTTACATCTGATACCAGTACAAGTACCAGAACAAGAACTTCTTACTGCATGTGCATCCCTATAGATCCATTCTCAAGTCTCTTCCCCAGACATCCTCAGCCAGAATCTTGCCATCTTTCCCCTCTCAAACCTCTGTTTGATCAAGAACAACAACCATGAGTCCATGTATAGTCTTATTTCGTTTAATTTTTTGTTCACACAAAGTAGATGACTAAGTGTACCACCATGAACTCTGCCCCATGAGAGAATTTCCCCTCACCACTTTTTTTCAGAGCCAATCTGAATGCGATTATAGGGAGCAACAGTTCATTTTCAGCTGTCAACTAATATAATGAGCAAAGACATTAATGAACCACGCTACCCTTTCCTCCTCTGTCAGATGGTCTTAAGGGACCTTAGGCCCCACATGAGGCCAAAAGTCAGAGGTGGTAGATGAGATAGCAAGACGGTTTGCACCACCTGCTTGCATAGCTTACTTCCGCCATCTGGTTGGTCCTACTTATGCCTGGGACTTGTGAATCACTTCCATCTTTGCTGGCTTACTGCTGGGCTTGCCTGATTGTATGACCTGGTGGGCCAGCAGGATCTTGTTCAAGATTGGCATCTCTGACCACATGAGGCTGGTCACTTGATGTTCCATGGACAGGTGTCAATAAAGGACCCATAACATTCCAGTTGTTGCTTTCTGAATGATATTTAGTTTGTTGCTGCTGCTGCCTGGGTCTGCTGCGGGGCTCTTTCCTGCTTGGGGCCCCACTCAAAGCTGGCAGCCTTTCACATAACTAGTATATGCCCCACTCTAACAGGAGAATCATGTTGGCACTTCGGGTCCTTGACTAATGTTGTTAATTTAGAACCTTTGTCTAATAATTCTCTAAGGCTCTGGTTATTTCCCTCTTCCCAATGCACACTTACATGAGTTAATGTTTATAATTCGCTCTAGGAAAGGACTGGAGTGTCACTACTGAATACACTTGCTGCAATGGTGCAGGGTCTTTTTTCATAGGCTTCTCCTTCAGGTAATGGGTTCTAGGTGAGAGTTGGCTCAGGTACAGGAACTGGGTAAAGAATCATGAACTTTTTATTGGGGCACTTGTCTTTAGTCTCCTGCTTATCTCTCCTTGATTTCTTTTTGATTGCATAAATTAAACAGTACCCTCATCAACTACCCTCCACCCATACCTCTAGGAATACCATCTCTATACCTCTCTGAAGGTTGAGCCTCTTTGCCTGCCACTCCAATCTTGCCACTAATTGTGATAATTGCACGTATCTTGCACCACCACCTGGCCTTTATTATTTTGGAACCCTATTATCAGCACTGCTGGAAGGGAGCCCCGTTCTGTGATAGAACATTCTACTATCAGCCCTGGCCTAGATAAGGATAGACATTACTAAACTTCTCAATGATGCTGATGTCACTGTGGCATATTTATTTGTTTTAAAAAAAAGTTATCCAAGAAAGACTGATCCCATTGAGATTTTTAGTTTAAAGCAGAAAAATACCATTTGGAGAAAAAAATATATATATTGCTCAACAACTGAGAGTGCACAGCCACACTGTCTTCCAGTCTTAATTATTTGAAATGCATTTTTGTTTTCCATTGCTGAAAGAGCTACAGAGTTTTATAGAGAATCATTTTCTTCCACTGAACTTAAAAAAGTTCTCAGATGCACTGGGGGAATTAGTAAAAATCTGACAGAATCTGCATTAAAGTAAGAAATGATAGTTTATGGAAAGAGATAAGATATTCCTGAAATAAATACACATATGCAAAAGAATAGTAATGATATTAAGCACCACAGATTGTGGATAAAATAAAATGCAGCATTTTTCTTGGGCAATGCAATTGGGGCATCATGGAAATTAGAAACTAATGAGGTCATTTTGGTCTTTTTTTTTTTTTAACCATGAAAACTACTATGAGATAATCCCAAGTGAGCTATAATCCCTAGTGTTTTCCCAAATTTCAAGTGTACACCATCAGCACTCCATTGGCTTGCACGATGAAGGCCACAGAGCTCTGAAGTTTCATCATGGAATGTAGTGGCCTGAAATTAATCAGGTAGGAACAAGCTATGTAGCTTCTACTACTGGGTTGCTTTACATTAATTCAACAATTTGTCTGGTGGAAATATGGGTAGAAAAATCATTAGAAGCATCTTTGATACACATTTTTTATTTGAATCATGTTTGCTTATTTTTCACTTAGAGGTTTTATGAAAATTACTAATATTAGAACTGGGTAAATAATCTAATGAACTTCATCTTACATATGAAAAAAATTGAGGCCCCAGAGTCTGCCTTAAATCATATGTATCTCTTGCAAAAGGTTCATTATTCCCAGTGAAATATGTAGTTTCAAGTTTTCTTTCTTGAAAAGATATAAAATTGACATTTTGGCAAGCAAGAAGGTAAATGACTTCATTACATTAAATCATGTTTTTAATGAATCCTCAGACTCCTTAAGAAACCATATCACAATTTTTTGAAATTTTCAGAATTTCATTCAAAGTCAGCCTAAGTAAGAAGTACTTACTCCTAAGTGAAGAGTAAGAAAAATAGTGTCCTATTCCCTAGAAACTATATTTTTAATAATGGTTCACTGACAAAACCATAAAATCAAATATTAAAGGACAAAATGTTAGAATCCATACCACTAAACATACAGCCTCGATTACATTTTAGTCTTTTATTCCCTTATAACTGTAATAACTTTAAACGCTTAAAGAAAAAAAGTAAAACAATTCCTTCTGGTTTTAGAAAAATTAATGTGTGATATTTCCCTATGTTCTGGAATTTTCTTTTAAAATATATTTTGTGTCAATTAACCTTAAATTTTACTTCTCTAGAATATTTAAAAGCCTTGAATTAGCTTTTAAAGTTTGTCAATAATAAGAGCGTGAGATCACTAAACTAATTTCATGTACTCTCGACTTCAGTTTGGAATTATTCTGTAAGTTACATGACAAAAATTCAAAATACTTTTGTAAGTATTCTAAACCTGTATCAAATTAAATGACAAAAAATAATCTTCATTTGTCATCTTCACAGGACTTAACTCCAGATTGATTTTATTTTATAGCTTGACTTAATTTAGATTCAAATTTTGACCAATGTTCTTTGATAACTCAGTAACTACAGATTCAAGGACAAGAAACATAAACTACTCATTGCCCTTCTTTCAGCCAGCAGTGTAAGGAGACCACGTTTGCCTATTCTCTTAAAAGTATCGTTCACAATGTCTGTTTTAGCTGGCCTCTCTATTAAAGTGGTTTCTGAAACCAGAGGCCTTAGGTGGTGACATGTTGATAAACAGAAACAATTATCCAAGTACTGATAACTCACTTTTTTTAATGTAAAAGTAAATATTCACTAAATGCCAACAAATTCATGCTGAAATCTAAATACTAAGGGCAAAAGCCATTTCTTTAAAACAAAGAAAAACTCTAAAACTGGTAGATCAGAAAATGGATTCATGACTTCAAAGCATTAGCAGCAATATGATTCATTAGAAGGACCAATCTGTGATAATGGAAACTGGAGAACATGATGAAAGACAGAAAACACAATACCATCTATGACATCAATTAAACTGAACACAAAGGAGACATGAGTTCATGAGAGAAAGCATTCCACAACTTTCTTTCTCAATGCTTATTTTTTTCTTTAATAATAATTTTTTTAAAGGTGATCTTCTGGGAATCATTATTTATAATTGCTCTTGTACTGTTTTCAAAGACTCCTTTCCCATAAAAAAGCTGAAAAAATAAACAATATAGATAAGTGAGTGGAGAGATTGGAGTGAGAGCTGGTAGACCGTGGCAACATTCAAGAATTACTCCTAGGAGGAGCTCAGGCTTCTCCAAATGTGATGCTTCAGACTCTAGAGGAATCTGAAGAGCTTAGGGTCACACCTACTGTCAACAACTGCTAGTCCGAGTCACCAAAATGAAGATAAGGAAAGAAGATTGAGCATGACATTCAGTAAGATAAAAGCTACATGGAATAACCACAGCGAACGTCTTGCAGTACTTACAATGGCACACACACTTTTATGTATGTTAAAAAATGTTAACACATTTGATTTTCCCAACAACCCTTAGAGATGAGGAAACTGCATCACAGAGAAGTTAAATAACGTATCCTAAGTCACACAAATAGTATGAAGCAGAGTCAGGATTTAAACTCCGGGAGCCTGGCCCCAGCCCTGCACTCTCAACTACTGTGGCATCTTTAAAAAGTTAGCAATACGTTCTCGGAAAATATAGAGTTCTATAAACAAATGAACAAATAAATAATCAATAAATCAGTCAAAGGTGTGTGTGTATGTACATTTGTGTGTGCATAAACATATGGATACATACATATACATAATAAATACATGTCCACTAGGATATTCTCCATTATATTTCACAGTTATTAACTCCTAGATGGACATATACGCTGTTTGTGGAGAATATATATGACCAGTTCAAATTTTTCGTAGTTTTGCACTCTAGTTTGCAAGAATATTAAATTTAGTTTCTAAATTTAATTTAATATCTTCTCTAAATCCTTATTCTTTCTATTGCATAAAACTTTATTTAATCATCCCTCAGATAAACTCAGTGAAATGAGCAATGACTCCATAACTCCAGTCTAGAAATCCGTTAACTCTGCACTTGAATCTGGTGGGCTTTACATTCTGTGTTACCTGTGTGGAACTAACATTCCTTCTGTCTGGTCTCTGAACATGTCCCAGTACCCGCGGGAGGTCTGTGGAAGCAGGGCTTGTTCATGACGGCCAGGACCCTTTCAACCCTCTCACTCCTCTCTAGTTATGAGAAACTGTTGAGTTGCTTTTCTAGGATCCCAAGGGACCCCAGAGTCTCACAGAGCTCTCGCAGGTCCTCTGCCTCAGACCAGCCAAGCTGTCATTTCTCCTCACAGCTAGATCACAGCTGGGAACAGCTCTGGTAGGGACTTCTTTGTGACACTTGTATCTCCTCAAGTTATAGCCCTAGGAGTGAGATTTGGGTCTTCTCTGTTTTTGGGGTCCCCCCGACAGCTACCTGCGAGATATTGCTTCTCTCCTTTACCAACCTCGCAAAGCTGACCAGTGTACGATCATTTTTTCTGAGACTACACCAATATCTAGTCCTGGAGTGCTTAGCTTTCCTCTTGTTCCCCTTTCTTCTCCAAGACAATAAAATTTTATCTCCTTTTGGGAGGAAATCTACCTTTTATATTATCATGAATTCTTCCTAAATTTATGGTTTATGGACAAACTATATGCTCCATTGTCTTCCGGCTCTTGATGTTCAAAAAGTTCGTTTTTCTCTCAAATGACAGTCTCCTTCTGACATATCAAGTATACAGATGTCATATTATAAAGTTTTATACCTGAAATTTATGTAATGTTAATAACCAGTGTTACCCTCAATAAATTTAATTTAAAAAAATGCTGTTTTGGCAAATTTAATTCTGAGGCTAAACTGCCTGGGTTCAAATTCCATCTCTGTCCTTCACTAGCTATAATATCTTAAACCAGTTATGTATATGCTCTGGTACTCAGTTTCCTCATCTTAAATAATAATAATATATCATGTGAGCAGCTTTGCAGAATCGATAATAGTTTTCGAATACTGGAAATATATATCTTCAATTTTTTGTGCTATTCACTTTCTAAAAACCACAAACATGTCATACTCTCAAATTTAATCCACGTTATTGGCATTTTCTTCATTACTTTCTCAAGTCCAGAGACAAACAACAAAGTGATAAGTCAAACTCTGATTTTTAGCGTTTGCTGACTTCCAAGGTATAAATACTTCCACCGAGTCTAATTTTAAACTACCAAGTTACATGTCAGTGAAAATAGAGGTGGGGAGAGATTTGTAGTTGTGCAGCTTTATATTATAGACATAAGTAGCACAAGAACATAGAAAATAGTAAAATGTGCTAAAATAATTAGAAAGCAATATGTTCTAAGTGGTGTTTGCTTTTATTTTTTTCTATAATGTATTTAATTGCAAGTTTATGTAATTCGATTTTTTTTTAAACAGCTGTCTTAACAGCTGTCTCATAAAATTCCTGAAAATTTACCACTCTGTTCCATAGCAGCTCCAGCACACTGCTGGATGTTATGTTTATAGATTATCTAAATGCTTGAATCTTTACCCTATTTATAGATGAGGAAAGAGAGGATCAGAAAAGTTAAGTAACTTGTCCAAGGTCATTCAAGTAGTAAGTGGTGGAGCTAAAATTTAATCCAGATCTGTCTGACTTCCAAGGATTTTTGGTGGTTTGAAAATTCATGGGGTTGTCTCCAAAGAGTTATTTTTTCCCTAGAATACTGGCCGCTGGAGGGTCATCCCAAAGATGTGCTCTTCTTACATCATGCTATGACCCAGTTTGTTACGATGTCTGTAATTCAAAGCACATCAGAAAAGAGTGATATAAATATGGGGCAGTTGGCTGTTCTAAGCAAGAACCCATGCTCCAGGGGTGTTCTGCCAGCATTGTGTCAGAAAGAGTACACTTCAGAGACAGCTACTACAAGTGTGTTGTTATTAATATCTCAAGTAATATTACATACACGTTTTGCTAAATAAAATAGTAAATGTCAGAAAAGGGTTTGCATGGGGGGAATTAGCAGTGTGTTAGCATATGAATGTAAGAAGCCTGATCTCATAGCAGGGATTATGTGGATTAGCTAAATGCATGTACAGTTATTTCCCACCCATGGGTGAACTGAGGATAAGAATACTCTGGCGTTTGGGGCTTGCTCTTTAATGGGAGTTTCATGAGGAAACCAATTGCGCAAGAGCCCGGAAGTCCATGAAGGCACCAGTGAACAAGCCTGCATGACTCAGGAGAGGCAGTGCCATTTTTGTGGAAGGAGGAGAACATGTCGTGGGAGATGAGGCCAGTAGAATGTTGGAGCATAATTCTCTCAGGCCATGCCAAGTCTAAATTCCGGCTTGCAACAAACCAGTTAATTCAGTTCTCTTCAATTTGTGAAAATATTTACTCGCTTTCTTGATGAACAGGGAATCCCTAAGCCTGTCTCTAAAACAATTATTTTTCCCTAGGATTCTGGCCATCTTTTTTTCCCTAATTCATCTGGTTATCATTTTGCCTCCCAAAGAATGTCCCTGTCAGAGCTCTGCCATCAACCATTTTAAGCAGCTGCTTTTTTCATCTACTCCACTGAGTTTTCAGATGTCAAAACAAAGTGACCTTTCCCTAGATTTTAAACTTGGCATATCTTAAAGGACCCCTTTGTCTGGCACCCATTTTCACCAACATTCAGATACCAATCCCTTCCTTCTGCCCCCAAAACAGGTTACCACAGGGCAGCTT
Organism: Pteropus alecto; assembly: GCF_000325575.1. Classification (NCBI taxonomy): domain Eukaryota; kingdom Metazoa; phylum Chordata; class Mammalia; order Chiroptera; family Pteropodidae; genus Pteropus; species Pteropus alecto. The sequence goes on from NW_006439757.1 coordinate 3,571,511, forward strand.
TAACCTTTCCCCTCCATTCAGACTTTTAAAAACTTTACATTTATCCTCAAATTTACCCCTAAATGCTCGAAGTCCCTTTTCTGAGACGTTGCTGAAGAAAAAAGTGGGTAGACTGTGACTGACTTTAAATGCTAAGGAGTTTGGGCTTGATCCTGTGGGACAACAAAAGGCTCTGCAGGGGGGTCATATGACCAAAGCTGCATTTTAGAGAGATAATAATGATGGCAACATGATGAACAGGCTGGAGAGATAAGAGAATTAGACACATAGTCAGGTCAAGGGGCTATTTCAACATTCCAGAATTAAAACGATAAGGGCCTCAACCAGTATAATAACAGTAAATATGTGGGGAGAGAAAGGGCAACTATTTGAGATTCATTTTGAAGTAGACAGTCAAGGGCTCTATGAATGATCAGAAATAGAATGCAGCAGCAAAACTTGGTAAGTGGTGAAGCTAGAAGGTAAAAAGTATGAGCTGGCTTCCATAATACTGAGAGAAGAATGTGAGTGGTACGTGTATATGAAAATGGCTGGCAATATATTGACAATATAGGTAGTTAAAAACAGAAACTGAATATGTGAGAAGAAATTAATTATTTTCTCAGTGAAGTAGTACTATCATCTTTAACTGAGAGTAAATTATTGGTGTTCTTAGGAAAACTCCTAAAGGTCATCTAATCCATCTTTAATATATGTTAAAGTAAATGAAACATTTATAACTTCCAAAGGTGAGCCCGAGGATTAAGGAAAAAAATCAGTCTGATTCTATCAGGTTTATTTATAGAGCAGGGAATTCAGTAATAATAATATTTTGGATCAAGAGATCTTTGTATCTAGTTAATGTTTTAGATACCAAAACTTTGAACAAAGTAAGTTTTATAATCATAGCTTTAATTGTCCTCGATGTAATTGTCCCCGATCGAAATTCCTTAACTGTGCTTCATCACACAGAGAATAAACCTAAACTCCTTAGCATTTCCTATAAGGCCTTTTATGATCCAGCCCCTCTCTACCAGTCTGATTTTTTTTTGTCATAAATTCCCTTGAAGGGCTGCTAAATAAGCATGCACACATATTCTCTCCAAAGAATTTGCTCATTAAGTTGGCTATTTTTGCATTTTCCTACTCAATGATTTAGTTAGACCCAGTATGTCGAGTAGAAAAGAATTTGAAGGAATGAGGAAGAGAAGAAAGGTGCATTTTGGAAAATGAGAGTCAGAAGGATAAATTTTATTGCCAATCCACAGAAACAGCAAGAAGTAATTAAATGTGAGACCTAAAAAGAGAAAAAGAAAATTCGAGACTCTAATATCTAAAGACAAACCACCGTTGCCTTCTTTCTTACTTGAAGTGGCACTATTTTCAGTACATTTCACCCCTCCTTGTTGAGGGGATGAATGATTAAAAATAGAATGTCAACAATCTTCTGAGATAAGTTTTAGTTTGGTTAATAATTTTGAAATACGTTAATTATAGTTTTGTGAAATCTTTGAGAATTTACATATTGTTAATTGGGACAGGTAAAACGTCAATGATCATGAAAAATGATCAATAAAGTAGCTTTCTAACTAACCATTTAGAATGTTGATGTTCCCGTATGGTGCAAGTCACCAGTCCATGTGGAAGCATTAGTTGAACTTCCTACTCGTAGACACCAATTTTTTCTTGGATACGTGTTTCAGCTTAAACCTGTTGCATTTGCAGAATCGCAGAAGCAGTCGTAACTGGGGAGTCTAGCTATGGAAGCGAACCAAGCATGAGCTCATTCATCAAGTACACCATCATTACACGCTTTCGGGTAGTGACTGTGTTAAATCTTTTCTGTTTTCACTTGTCTTAATTGCAAAACACTACCCTAAGATTCAGAGGAGTGAGTTAATTTGTTTTTATGAAACATAATAATTCACAGAATTTTTCATATCCTAAGTTTAATTTCCACAAAAGAAATTAACCATAAAGATATGCAAATTCAATTTTTAAATTCTGATTCAATCTTTGGCAGAATTTTCACTATTTTCAGATTTGAGATCTTGAGATGATTTGAGATTTTTCAGTAATTGTCCTAAGAATTCACGCTATAAGTATCACATCAGTAAGTAAACTCTTATAGGTTATTTGGATCCAAGAAGGACCCACTTTTCACTAAATTTGATTTATTTTTTAAATCCAGAGTAACATTTTGAAATCCCAAAGTAAAAAATATATGTTATTCAGTATTTGCCATCTTAGCAGAAGTACATACACGATTATAATATAATCAGAGAATTAATGCTGTAAAAACCTTAAGCTCAAAAAAACCCTAATTACTCATTTTGGCAAATATTTCTTTCTCACAAATAATCTCTGGTGTTGTTTGTATTAATTCAAAACCAAGAAAGTACCAAGCAAATTAATAAATCATTCTCTGATTTAATCTTCCCTTTTAAAGTCTTCCAGAGAATTCTATTACAGTAACATAGGTGAATAGACAGGTCTAGGCTTCTGAGAGCCTGCACCTCAGAAATGCAAACCAGGGGTGACAAAGGGAGTCACGGATGCTCTGCACAGGAGCCCATGTTTAAATGAAATGCAACTCCACACACACTATGTGACTTTAAGAGAATTTAGAAATTATTTAATAAACATATTATTAAATATGCCTTTAACTAGGTGAGACTAACTAGAATTTTTTTTCAAAAATTCTATTATAAATGTGGTACAGAACAATACTGATTTACACAAACACATAAAGTGTTCATTTATATGATGTTATTTGAGGAGCAAAACAGCTCTTTTTTTCTCCCTTAGGCTTGAAGACTCTTATTAAAATGCAAATATTCTCTGGGTGGATTAACTTTCTCAGAAGAGCCTGAGGGCAAAGGAAAACAAGTTGGCTGAAGTCACTGAATTATCTATATTCTATTTCAAGCAGAAAATTTAATGAGCTCATCTTCAAAGTGAAATGTCTGAAATAATAATATTATTTATTAGATTGCAGTGTGCCAGATATTTTGCTAATACTTTGCATAATTTATCTTATTTATTCTTTACAATAACCCAACTAGATAGGTAGTATTAATATCTACAGACTAGGGACACTCTGAAATTTAGAAAGGTATTTTGTCTGATGTCACAGAACTCATAGGAAAGCAAATGAATTAAACTCCTAAATCTGTTACTCTGACCCTTACGCAAACTGCCTCTCATACATCTTCATACTGATATTTTCTTTGCTTTCTCCTATGTCAGAGGAAAAGAAGTTACTTTTTACCTTTCCAGTGACCATCTATGCTCTCCATCTTATGCATTCTACCTACACTAGGATATTGATCCTTTATCTCTTGATTTTCTTCTCCTCTCCACAATGTTTATTCATTATCTTCAATTAATCATATCAAACAATTTTTTTCTCTCTGCTTTATTTTACCCACTCCTCTTGACCAACAAATATATTCACTGACCTCCACTAATTCTTACAACCATCTTCTTATTTCTCTACCTGTTCTCTTTGACAATTTTTGAGTAAGTGTTCTAAAAAGACAATCTCCATTTTATCATCAAACAATTTAAACAATTTACAAATTGGTTTCCGACAGTGGGGCTTATTGGTTATCAACACATGAGTCTTAAAGTCATTGATTATTCCTCACCCCTAGCCATTCCTTTACTATTTCCACCTTTTCCACATGAATCATCCAGTCAGAAACTTGGCCATTTCTGTTTTATAATCAGCTTTTCCTTTTATTTCTACTGTGATCATTAGACTTGGGTTCAATACCGATTTTGCCATCTTAAACTTTAAAGTGTGTCTACCACTAGTCTTTTACTTTCCCAATATGTAGAATAATACTTCTGCAGAATGTAACCTATTACAATAAAACCTTGATCACATATCTGCCTTTTTTCTGAACTTGTCAAGAATTCTTGTAGTCTTGGGATAATATAGGAAATCCTCTACCCAATTTCCAAAGCTATCAAAGTATGAAATCTTACTTCAAGTCACTTCTTCCCTCCTTCCACCTTCTTTCTTGATTTCCATTATCCGCTAGTATCTTTCACTCCTCTTGGTCTCATGTTCGGACCCATGAGTGCTTCACACTTGATCACTTCTTTGGCATTGCTCACACTGCTTCTGCTGCTTTCCAGTCCCTCTGTCACCCTCACCTCCCACTCAATTAAGCCTGCAGTAGATTTGCTAACGTTTGGGTATTACAATTCATTTGGCATTTAAAAAATTTCCTTTGTCATCATTGTCGTGGGTGTACATCATGTCTATAGAACCAGATTTATCATTTTATAGAGCAGTATAGGAAGTTTGGGTCATTTTATTTGTTTCGGCCCTTACCCACACAGTGTATAGTACAATGCTTTGCCTGTCGTAGCCATCATTACATATTTGTTGAATAAATGGTAGGTAATATTTAGTTAGAATTTTATGCCAGTTCACTAAAGAATTGGCAATCATATTTTAATGAAGCTTATAAAAAGTAAAATAAATTTCCTATTAAAATATTTTTTAGAATACAAATTGTTGGATTCACTCCTACCTTCATCACCCCCCTACCAAATATAGTGAATTTCTTTCTTTTTCTATGTGTATACTTTATCAGATCTTCTGGGAGCTTAGTTTCTGTTAAACAGATTACTGTAACATTAATAAAAGGAAACAGATTCAAGTTGCTAGAAATTTAAAAGTCTAACTTACCTCAAAGACAACTCTACTCTGCTAGTAAAAATAAAATAAAATGTAAAAGTACAAAGTTGTTCCATGAAAGCGTCACGAATACTAAAATGGTCTGAAAATGAAGCATGAAGCCAGTTTCTCCAAAAACATTTAATACTATTACAAGCCTTTCCATTTGTTTCCTAAATAATCCTCCACTCTGTGACTCTGGTTGTCCAAGTGTTAGCATCACACTCATCATATAAGCCCCAGCTTACTCTTGGCATGGTTAGAGCTTAGTTTTTGAAAGACCGCACTTTACATGCTCCATTTGTAAGGTTAATTTAGTCAGAATTAGGATACTAAATAAGCACAATAAATAGTTACAGAGGAGGAGGAGGAAGAGGAGGAGGAGGAGGAGGAAGTAATAGTCTGTGCATTCAAAGAATTGCAATAGATCCATGAGCATCACTTCTCAAAATGATTTAAACTGTACTGAAGGGTAGAATTCTGAATAGAGCACTAGATAAAAAATTAGGAGTCATTTTCTAGATCTTCAGTTCACTGTGAGATGGAATGAAGTTATATTCTTTGTAAATCAGTTTTAGGAGAGTGCTGGGAGAACTTAAACAGTCAAACGTTGCCATAAATAGAGATGTGTCAAATGAGACCATCAATTTTTTTTCACTCAAATACATTAAAATTAAATATTACAGAGCAGTGGGATCATTGGTTTATTTGACTGAATGATATATATAATTACACGTATTATAACAAATATATTAGGTATTATTCAGAATGTAAAAGTAAGTGGCATAAAATAAGAAAAAATGTTAAAATAATTATGATTAAATGGTTAAGGTAAATTATTATTGTTTTTATTTAAAAACTTTTTCTGAACATCTGCTTCTGGAAAGATGGAATACATATAATTTCTCAATTCTTTCCAATAAGTACAGGTAATAATTCTGGGTATTATACATAAAACAAATATAAGAATACTATGGAGGGTGGAGAGAAGAAGGCCATCTAGATAGGGACTTGGAATCTGAAGAATGACATAGTAGTGAGTGGACTGGTTTCCTTTGTTATTGTTGTTTGTTTATTTATTTGTTTGTTTTTGCCCATTTTGCCTACATTGAATACACGAAGTACTGGAGAAGCAGATAAAATGGAAATGACAATAGAACGAGACCGAAAAAAAAAAACAAGAAAATGCTGTTCTTTCACCAAAGGAATGGGAATGAAGGGTCTTAGACATACAGAGAACTTATTTAGAATACAGCCACTCTGCTCTAGCCAATCACCCCAGAAAATATTGTGTCCCATCCCCATCCCAGAAAATATTGTGTCCCATTCTTGGACTGCCAATCACCCCAGAAAATATTGTGTCCCATTCTTGGACTGCCAGCAAAGTCCAAGAAGAGACCTTAGACGTCCACCCTCGCCAGACTATAGTGAAACACTCTTCCCTCCTCGGGTGGTGTCAGACAAGACTGAGTGGGGAGCCTGGGTTTCCACCCTACTTCACAGTAATGACACACGCCTCCTCATCCTCACCAGAGCGGTGTCCAGGAGGCCTCGCAGAGAGTCAGGACCTTCACCAAAGCTCAGCAGTGATGGACCACCCTCCACAATGTCAAGGGAGACTGTGTAAAGAGCAGTCCTGAGGCGCCCTGTCCCTCCTAGCCAGGTGTTGTAAATGGAAACTTGAATCCTTACCTCCTTCCAAAAGTAACAAGGAGCCCCTGCTTTCCCAGCTGTCAATGGAGGCAAAGTGAAGAACGAAGGCAGTAATGAAGCAGTATTCCATTACCTTGCCAAAGAGGGGTCAAGAGAGACCTACTAAAACACATGATTTAAATAAGATCCAGAGTCTTAGAGCATAATAGCAAAAATGTCCACGTTTCAATAAAAAATCACTTATCCTCCCAAGAACCGAGGAGATTCCAAGTTGAATAAGAAAAGACCATCACTAGACACCAATATTAAAAAGACTCAGATGTGAGAATTATCTGACAAGGATTTTAAACAGCCATCAAAAAAAAAGAAAAAAAGAAGTACTTCTATAAGCAATTATCAACATGGTTGAAACAAATGTAAAGAAAAGAAAGTTTTAGCAAAGAAATAGAAGATGTAAAGAAGAACCAATCAAACTGAAATTTTAGAATTGAAAAATACAAAAACTGAAATAAAACCTTCAACAGAACAATAGAAATTACCTAATCTAAGCATCAGAGATCAAATAGACAGAAATTTAAAAACGAACAGAGATATGTAGTACTATTACAAAAAGTTTAAAATTTATATCCCAGAAACAGAGGAGAAAGAAGGTAGGGCTAAAAAATATTTAATTGAATAATGGCTAAAATCTTTCTAAATCTGACAAACGACATAAACTTACATATTCAAGAAGCTGAGCAGACACTAAACAAGATAAATTCAAAGAAATTTATGCCAAGACACAGCGTAGTCAACTTCTAAAAGCTAAAGACAAAGAAAAAATTTTAAATGTAGTCAGAGAGAAATGATACATTAATTATAGGGTAAAAGCAAATTGAATGACAGTAGATTTCTCATGTGAAAGCATGGAAACCAATAAGAAGTAGTACAGCATTTTTCAATTGCTGAAAGAACTGTTTGTATGCAATTCTATAGCCAGTGAAAATATCCTTCAAAAATCAAGACATTCTCAGGGGAAGGAAAAATAAGAACTAAAACTAAATCTCTTATCACCAGATCTACCCTAAAAGAATATCTGGGGAAAGTTCTTTATTCCGAAATGAAATAATAAGAGAAATCTTGGAATAGCAATAAGAAAGAACAACAAAAAAAGTAAAAATACGAGTAAATACCATAGATTTTTATTCTCTTGAATTTTCTAAATTATATTTGATGGATAAAGCAAAAATTGTAACCCTATCTAATGTGGTTTCCAATGTATGTAGAAAAATGCTAAAGGCAAATATAAATGATGAATGTAAAGAGATATAAAGACAAGTACATTTCTATACTTCTCTGGAACTGGTAAATTGTTGATATCAATAGACTATGATAAGTTATGTATATATAATAAAACTGAGGGAAAAAAAGAGCAACCATTAAAAAAGCTATACAAAGAAATGTATTAAAAAAACACAGACGTCAAAATGTCAAAATTATAGAGATGGAGAAGAAATTAGTTGTTGCCATGGGTTAGGGAGACGATGAAGGCAAGGTGGTGGGGTTACTATAAAGGGATAGCATGAGGGAGGTCTTGAAGTAATGGAATAGTTCTCTGTCTTGACTGCAATAGTAGTTACCTGAATGTCCACTTGTAACAAAATGACTTCAAACTATATATGTGTATATCTCAAGTACCTGAAATCAGATTCAACTATGAAGATTAATTTTCTCCCAAAGACTACTCTGCAGTTCATATAAATACATATTTATTTAAAATATGTCCATATGAGTCTATGGCCACCTACCCCAAACAAGCTCGATCCCATCTGATCTTGGAAGCTAAGCAGGGTTGGGCCTGGTTAGTACTTGGATGGGAGACCACCTAAGAAGACCGGGTGCTATAGGCGAAAAAAATTAAAAAAATAAGAGATCGTAAGCTGACAAGGTCTTTGCAATCTGTGAGGTCAACCAAGGGCTGCCTTGCCTTACAAAATTTTTTTTTAAAAAAAGGTAAATAATTGATATTGACTCATAATTGAATTTGATACATTTTCATTTTCATTTTTCCACTTAAAAAAAATTTTATGTCTAGTTTTATAAAACAAATATTAAAAGAATGTTGGTAGAAAACTGAAAAAATAACAAGAAATGTGATATATTGAAAATGTTAATCTGCAGTTAATCCACTAAAACATAAAAAATTTCAAGTTATGTAATATGTTTAAGGTAGCAATTATCAGGATACTATTTATCTGAGAAAAATGTGGACAAAATTAATAGAACAAAGCATCTGTTTACAGAAAGGAATACTTCAAATACTATTGCCCTTGACTTTTACATGCAACGATTGCTCTAATATAAATTTAATTAAAATAAGTATCATAGTTAATAATTCAAATACACTTAAAAAAAATTTGGTAACACCACAGCACGTTAACTGCAGAGGAAAAGATGACAATAAGAGCAAGCAGAGAAGACAAGAACACGAATCTTTGGCCCTTGCAGAGGGCCAGGGAACAACCTAATGTCCTTTCTTTTGATTCTTTTCTACTTAAGGTAGTCAGAAAGGGTTCTGTGATTTGCAAGTAAGAATCTCGGCTGACAGTGCCACTGTGAGATCTCAGAATAGATGGAGGGCTGGCCTCTCAACGTGCATGCAGACCACCTTGGATATGAATGTGAAAGTGTTTCATGTGCTTGTTTCTCTTCTTTTCCTCTTGAGCTGGGAGAATGAAGAAGTACATTGGATGTGTACCTTCCCAGACATCAGTCAAGGGAATCCTTTTGTGTTTACAATCATTTAAACCGCAGCTACCACATTTAAGACAGGACCCAACCTTTGGCATGATGATTGAGTGTTGTTTTTATAGCCATGATTTGTTAATGCTAGTGCCATAGAGCAAAATATTTATACAATGAGTCTTGTTCATGGCTTTTGTACTAGAAGGAATGCTGCACTTACCTCCTTAAGTGCCATCTTAAAATGATGGTAAAGGGAATTAAAATGTACTTTAAACAAACATTTTTCTTTACATTCTCATAAGGCCAGGCATATGCATTAGTGTGTTTTAAAGGGGCAAGCACCAAAGGAACTATTTGAAATTAAAGATCCTTTTCATCTTGGATCAGTAAAGCATGCTATGACTTATGTGGATTTAACTCAAGTGTGCTATCATTGTATGATTGGTTTATAAGCTAACTTTGCACATCATTTCTGACTATTACCTTCATCCTCAAATTTGGCCAACTTCAGTTAAGGCTCACTCTGTTATATGCATATAATGACTCCTAAAGCATTTTACAAAAACACTTATTCTAAACTATTTTTTTCTGAATTTCCATCAGACCAGCACTAATTTTATTGGCCATAGTTTCTTTCTCTTCATTCAAAAAGATCTGTCTTAGACGTCTTTTAAGAGATCAGTCTTGTTCCCATGTCCTTCTCAGTATTCTAGCTTTCCACATGTGTGAGACACTTTAGTGGCCAAGAGCAAAGCTTTACATGTGGCAAGTCTTAGCCTTTAGAAGCAAAATGGAAGCTGGAGAATGGGTGCAAAAAACTAGAGAAAGGAATCTGAGGTGTTCTGGGTGGGACATCAAGAGTGGAACTATTTTTCTATTGAAACAAAATACTAGATGGTATTCTCAGAATTGGAAAAACCACTATGTTGATTAAAAAACAAAACAACAACAAAAACACATGTCCACAATTCTTGCTATTCCTTCCTTCAAGAAGTGGAGCTTAATTTCTCTCTTGTGAGTATGAGCAGGAATTTGTGTCTCTATTCTAACAAATATAAGGTAAAGGTGATGGTTTGTGACTTGGGGACTAAGTAAGAAAAGGTGAAAAATGGCTTCTGTCTCTCTCTCTCTCTCCCCGGCCAATAGCCCTAGGAATCAGCTTAGAAGTGACTCTTCTTAGCCCACTCAAGCCTTCAGATGATGCAGCTCCAGCCTGTATCCTGACTAAAATCTTAAGAAAGACCCTAAGCCAGAACCATCCAGCTAAGCCATTCCTGAATGCCTGACCTCCAGAAACGTTTTGCTATAAATAATGTCCATTGCTTTAAGTTGCTAAGTTTTGAAGATAATTTGTTATATATAAATAGATGATCATTATACCCCCTCAGTCTCCTGTTGGTTATCCTGGCTTTCTTTTAGGTAGCAAGGCAATTGCTAGGTCTTTTATTTTCAAATAGAATGCAAGCAGAGGTAGAAGAATAAGCTGAATTCTCAAAAAATGCAAATAACTTTAACTCTCCTAGTAGCTTATAGTCAAGAACCAAATCTTCCTCAACCTAAAAAAACTTGAATTAGGTAATATCAGAAGTAAGTACTTTCCAGGAAGAGGATAGAAAGTACAAGGCAACAGAGTTACCTCACAGGCATATGAAAATGAGAAGGAACAAGTAAGCTATGGATTGATAACTATTGGCCGGTATGGTGAAAAGAGAGCTGGACTAGAAGTTCAAATGTCTATGTTAGGTAGAGTCTTGATTTGCCACTCAATGACAATAATTTATTAACTTTCTTCCTCATAATTTAATTGCCTCGTCTACTAAATGAGAGTAAGACAATGAGTTGACTGGGTGGGTTAGGAGGATTAGATGGGTCAAGGTTCTGATGGGAGGCTCAGAGCATTTGGCAAATGTGCGGTGGCAGTTTTTGTTGTCCGAATGATTAGGAGAGGACTGCTGACATTTAGTGAATTAGGATTCAAGTCGTGTGCAGGCTGCCATGATCCTGTGGGATGCAGAACTGCTCAAATTCCATGCATTTTCTAATATCCTGCCACTCATTCACGGAGAGGGAAAGCTAACATATTTATCTCATCTTAGACTACTTAACATTTTACATACAACTGTGAAGTTTTTTAAAACTCATTTGTGAAATACTACATTTTTCAGGAAAACAACTATCATAAAAATAAAATATATATAGTTTATTTTTTAGGAATGTTATCAAGAGTTTTTTTAACATTTTGGAAATTATGCCCTTGAGATAATAATTAGATATGAGCATAGCCGGTAAAACATATTTTGTCTACATTTGTAGCCGACACTATCAGTGATTCTAACCATAGTGCAAATATTGGGCTGCTTCATTACATTTTATAGTGGGGCGGAATCTGAATATTTACCTGTTGTTACATATATTAATTTATTAGATGTATTTCTTTTATTTTTGCTTTATATGTTATGACTTTGCATTGATATAAAAAATATTATTTCTATAGATTTATTTCTGCTTTATTTCAAGAGTACAAAGAGAATATTATAAATTAAATTAGAAAAAAAGGTACTGGCTCTACTATAATTGAGAAACACTGATTTCGGGGAAAAAAAAGATTTTAAAACAAGAAAGAGCTCTGTCAAAACCTATTATAAGTTCACAATCCCTTATCTTCAGTTCTTAAATACAAAAAAAATCTGATACCCAGAAGCTTTTTAAAATTCATTTGGCCACAAAACTTGACTTAAAGTTAGCTCTATGGGTAGAAACACATAATCTGAGCTAACATGAGGTTATTTATAGACTATATGTGTGTGTATATATATATATTCATTCATTTTTGCAACAAAATTTTAAAGTGCTTGAGTATGTAGTTCTTTCTCAGATGCTAATGGAGATGTTATGCATTATCCAGCATATGTTTTACCATTTGCCTTCCCAAAATCTAAAACATTCTGAATTCCAAAACAATGTTCCTAGTATTTCAGAAAAGAGATTGTAGACTTGCACCATTATAAGTTGCTAAGATGCTGCTATTGGAGCCTCAGACTTATGTAGGTTTACTAAGAAGATGTGATCATAAACTTAATCCTAATTTTATGATTTTTTCAAAGAATATTTGGAATATCTAATATATTGAACATAGCTACTCAATAGTTTACAGGAATAGAATATATTCAAAAAATATAATAATAGATCAAGCCAAATCATTGGATATGTTAAGACCATAAATTAAAAAGGGACACTTTTCATAATTTAATGAATAAATCTCAAAGTATGATTTGAGGATTTTTTTTCAATATTTACCAACTGTCTATTATATGCCAGTTCCTGGGGACCAGGCTTTGGGAATAAGCCCTAGAAATTCATCTCAAGAAACTCTTAATCTAATAAGGAATGCATGATGAAAACAAATGAGTGCCAAAGAATGTGCAAAAGGAAAAAAAAAATGGGGTCATGTAGATCATGTGTTGTTGTATCATTGAAGAATGAAAGATCAGGTAAGTTAAAACACATGATTCTCATGTAGAAAAATTTAGACTGCTTTTTTTCTATTTGAATCCTTATTTTTGGAAAAAAGCCTTTTTCACATTTTCTTCTATGTATCCTAGTTAAAGAAATTCTCTGTTCCAGAAACCATCTATGATTTCAATACTAGAAAAGTAATAAGATGTAATGTTAAAAGCAGTGATTTTTCAAATGTTCCCTGGGAAGCCAACCATTGTATGCCTGGTAATATTACCAATTCCTATATTTTGTAGCCTCTCACATTTCTCCCTCCACCTCTTTGAGCCCACAGCCAGACACCCTCTCCCTACTCAATTATCTTAAAACAACTCCCTAAAGTTCTTGGGGGTTCCTCTACCCTCTATCTTCTTCCCTCTCAACAAATATGTGTATACCCATAACTCATGAGCCACCAGACCTCATTTCTTCCTTCAAATCACTGCATCGGCTTGTCCTCCTCTGACATGACCAAACAACTCTACAGATACTTAGAACACAACTGATTATGAACCAAGGCCTCTAAAAACTCTATAATGAAAGTTCAGTTATGTTGAACTTACACCATTCTATCGAATGCTACAGATATGGGTAACGAGCCTATACTGGTAGCTCACCATTTGTGATCAGAAGAAATCCCTTCTAAGAATGCAGAGAAAAGAGACACCAGGACTCTAAAATGCAATGAGAATATTCTGTAGGTCACAGTGAAGAGAGCAAGCAATTAGGCAATTAGTCATAAGACCCTAGAATTCTAAAGATAATACACTAAAGAAGTATAAAGTTAAATATCAGGATAAAATACTAATTTGAATCCAATTAATAATAAAAATAATAAATTGCTCATGTTTACTATGTGCATACAGTGTTCTAGGCACTAGGCTATGTCTTTCTTGTGGATTTTCTCATTTAATCCTTAAAACAATTGAAAAGGAAGGTATCGTTATACTTCTTTTTTTTTTTTTTTTGAAGTTGAGGACTCTGAAACTTAGTTTAAGAAAGTTTAAATTATTTTATTTAAATTATTTAATTTTTTATTGGATTTAAATTATTTTATTTTTTACTCTAGAGCCCTTAACTTAATAAACCATAAACCATTATGCTTTCTTTATTGCCTTTCACAATGCCTCTAAATATTGTCACCAGAAATGTCTTCTCAGGGTACAGAAATTACAAGAAACATATTCTAAGAAGTATAAAAATGGGATATAGTAGTATAGACACATGCTAGAAATCAATTTTATGCAGATCATTAGCCATCAGACAGAAGTAAGCAAGACAATGAGCTTAATTCATTCATGAGAGTCCATTAAAAAGGTAGCTAAATATATAATATACAGATTTCAGAGCTGAACTATTTAACAGAGGCTCTTTCTGGCTGCCAAACTTTTGTCAAGGGAAATGAAAAAATCCCACTTCTCATTTAGGTACAAAGAAGAGAAAGAAATTTTCTTAGAAATACAATATCTGTAATTTTACTCTGTATAGTAATGTGCAATAATGAACTGCTATAGTGGGGAAAAAAATTATTTTTTCCCAATTACTGAGAAACAGGAATACATACATACATACATACATAAAAAATGGGTCTAAAACTTTTTAGAATAATTTTGGTAGGTCTTTGAATTAGAGTTTGCTTTC
>NW_006439757.1:3585743-3590725 GCF_000325575.1 Pteropus alecto
TTCGGTATACTGGGAGACAACAACATAAAAAATACCAAATAGATAAATCTTGGGTGCAAAGTATATCTTAAACACTTGATCTAATCTATGTTTGTACCAAGGCAAAAATTAGTTACTTAAGATAAAACCAAGTTCTGGAAAATTTTGTCAAGGAAACATTAAATGTGAATGTTTTAGAGCACTAAAGTTATTTACTTTGGATATTTAAATTTTTAATATTAAATTTAATATTAAATTTTTCCATTAACCATTTTTTGAGGTGTAATTGATATACAAAAACTGCACATATTTAATATGTACACTTTGATGGGATTGAACATACACAAACCCTAGTGACACTGTCACTACAATTAAAGTAATAAATATATCTATCGGCTCAAGATGTTTCCTTGCCTCTCCTCTTTTTTAAAATGTAAATATTTCAGAGCATTTAATTTATTCACATTGGATATTTAAATTTTTAAATTCTTATAATATTTGCAGTTTATGTTAATATTTTATTTATTCAATTATTTATTCAACCAGTCAGCTACATATATTCCTTGAGTGTTCAGGTGTCTAATACAGTCCCCAAATGTAGTTACCACTTTTGGAAAACAATATTCTATATTAAATCTCTTCTTTCTATACTTCACACTATGCACATTTTGATATGGCGCTCATGTATATACATGCTGTGTGTATGTGTGAGTGTGTACATGTGTCGTGTATGCATGCTCATGTATGTGTGTCTAGTCAGTTTCTATGAATGGCATTGCAGTAAATCCACAAAGTTAGAAAGCAGGTTTTATTCCTCACTGCTGCCTGTGCAAGATACTGAGATTTCTTTGGCATTAAAAACCCAACGACTTATGAATCCAAAATTGCCGAGATGTAAGAGAGAATTTTTCACAGCCAGTGTCTGTTTCTCATTGTAGTTTAAACCATGATCTTCCTCATTCCCTTTGAAGTTTTCCAATTCTTCTCTGTTAAGCTATGATAGCCCGTTTAAATGTTGAGTGTTTAGTATTACTGGCTAGGTTAGGTCTATTCCTTGCTACAAAAGCCACATGGACACGGAATTCCTCACATGACATTAAATAAGAAGAAAACATCTTCAATAAACTTTAGGGAAAATATAGGTAGTCTATTCTTGTATAAGTGGTAAGTAAGTACAAGTAGAGTTGCCCCACTTTAACCATGGCTTTACTTGTCACGGTTTCAGTTACCCGCAGTCAATCACGGTCTGAAAATACTAAATGGGAAATTCCAGAAATAAACAATTCATAAGTTTTAAATTGCACACAATTCTGAGTGGTGTGATAAATCTTGCACTGTTCTGTTCCATCCTGCTTGGGACATGAATCATCCCTTCGTCCAGCATATCCACGCTGTATATGCTTTCATTTCCTTAGACACTGAGTAGGCATCTCAGTTATCAGATTGACTGTAGGGATATCACAGTGCTTGTGTTCGTCTCCCTTATTTTACTTAATAATGCCACCTTCACATAACTTATTGCAGTATATTATTATTATCATTCTATTTTACTATTAGTTATTGTTGTTAATCTCTTACTGTGCCTAATTTATAAATTAAACTTCATCATGTGTATGTATAGGAAAAAACATTGTATAATAGGTTTAAGTACTATCCACAGTTCAGGCATTCACTGGAGGTCTTGGAATTTATGTCCTCCAGATAAGGGGGGACTCCTGTACATGACATAAGTGATCTATATCACTAGATAATTTAACCTGCTTTTATTAAAATAATAATGAAAATGATCAAGTTAAACAATCTGAAAAATAAATCTGAAGCTTAATGGGCTCTGTACTTGAACTAAAGCATTATTAAGAGACAAAAAAAGATAATCATTTATCTGGGCTAACATTCTGCATACAAGAAACATGTGGATTATGAAATTATCAGAAATTTATTTTAAAAAGTTAACTTCCTAAATAGATGGAATCTTTGTACAATAAAGACCCTTGAAGAGATCAAATTACTTTATTCTATTGCCTCCTTGACTTGTCCTGATATTGTGCACAAGACAAGCTGTAGAAAAAGGGTTTCTGTCTATGAAGAACATAGCCTGGACTAAAAAAACACTAAGTGAAACAAGAAATTCTGTCTCCTTAAAAAAAACAAAAAACAAGAAAAACCACTACTTGCATTGTTTGTATCATATTATTACCACTAAATAACACTAACACACATGTTTTGCTATAATTTATTCGTAATAGATTTAAAATATTAGCCAACCACCATCACATTTGTCATAGGAATCAATTTTCAATTGATTCAAAGATGTTCACTTCATAATAAAATTTTATAAATAAAGTTTTAACAGAAAATATAACTAAATTATATATCTATGTATTGGAATATGATGAAACCATTCAATTAAATTACAAAATTTTAATGACATAGGGAAAATGTTCATCATACAACATTAATAGCAAAAAGTAAGGAGAAAGTATTAACATTATGAGACTGAATTTATTAGAGTTATTGGAAATAATTATGTCATGCAAGATTTAACATTATGGAAAATATTTTATTAATTAAAATTTAATCAAAACTTCTCTGAAATTTGCATTCCCTGATAGACTTCTTACTGTTGTCACATGTGCTTCATATGTGGGAAAATGAAATTCCACATGTAAATTTTGTATTTGAATGGTTTGAAGGATGTGTGTGTACTTTTCGAGATAAGTATGAAACCAAATTCTACATTGAAAACATCACTCATGTTTTTGTCCTATTTTATCCTATTCTAAATCTGGACTGTGTTGCTTGAGCCATATGGCGTTTCTCTGAGCACGGAGTGAGGGTTACTTTCTTAGGCTTTTGGTGGGCTGGTAGGAAAGGGTTTCAGCACTTGAACATATGAAAATCAGGTGGTCGCAATGTTGGAGGTGAGTCCAAAACTGACAAGAGGTTAATGTGCTTAAGCTTTTGTTGCACTCTGTCATTTCTTCCATAACTTGACCAAAGAAGTTTCTGTTTTCTTTCTCAGTAATTATCACTGACATACATCTGGCAGCTCAACCCATGAGAATCTAACTGTAGTTCTGTAAGTCAAATTCACCTTGCATTGAAGCATTCTTGTTCTTTAAAATGTAAATGTAGTAAGGCTGCTAGCCTGATTCCCAGGGGCTCTGGTTTGTAGGGACTGCTTTCATTGGAACTAAAAATACAAGCTAACAACTACAGTTCTGATAAAAAAGATGATCTCTGAGTAAAACATCCCACTTCCCACTGTGTGGCCTTTTACAACAAAGCAAGTCATCTGTAAACTTTAACCACAAATTCAGGCTTGTTCTTATACCATTCTTCAGAAATTTAGAATTTTAGAAATCGTTACCACATTGTTTGCCTTCTAGTCCCCTCTATAGTGTCACAAATTCACAATCTTTTTTTGGATCAAGTTCTCTGACAGTTTTAGAAAAGTGGCAATATGTGTGTTTACAGAATGTCTACATACAAAATCATAAAGTTCACAGACAATTTCAAATGCATCCATAGACCTCAGTCTAAGAGTTCTTGTTCTAAATACTAAAACACATAAGCAGATTTCTGTAGTAGGATTTTAGAATAGGATAACATTATAATTGAAAGCTATGCTGATTTTTAGAGAAAATTCTCTAATTGAATCCTGTTTTCCCATTGATTTACTTTGTAATTTCAGAGATGTATATCTAATTAACTTGTTTTTATGGAAGGATATAATAAAATGATACTTGGACATAAACATCACTGAAACAGTAACTTTCCAATATCACATTATCAATAAAAAATAAACCCTGACATTAAAAAGCCTGTTGAGATGCGGGATGGGAAATTTGTTTCAATGAAGAAATTCTCCATAAATTAAAAAAAGAAAATGAGTTTGTTCATTCTTCACCTTTACCATTCCTAGCAAATCTACTTCACAATATATCTGGATATATATGCCTTTTACAAGCATTGGAAGGGATCTTTAGCACATGATTTGGCATTACTATTGAATACCTTTCAATGTGAGACAGGAGGAGATTAAATAGAATACTTTGAAAAGTATAGGTATCACTTAGAAAAAAACTTCAGTGGAGCAAGTGCCCCGGGAACACAGATAAGAGTATCTTTATGATTGAAATTTCTATTCATTAATACATAGAATATGACCAATAAACCAAATGAGGACTGAAATGGTGAAGGAGTGAGAAACAATTTTATAACCATGTCAAAAATAAGTACAATGATACTGATGAGAGAAGTATGGAAATACAATGTATATGTTGTTTAAATAACCAAAACAGGAGAATGTTAATATAAAGAAAAGAGCAAAAGGAACATTCTGCTGGATGATGCTATAGATGACTGTGCTGTTCAAGGGATTTGAGAATGTTTTCCTTATGTAGATTCTAATCAGGGACTGAGGCAAAACATAACATTTGAGGAGGATCCGAATTTAACAAACATTTACTGAGTGCCTATGCTATGGTAGGTGTCAAGTAAGACCAGTGTCTCCTGTTTGGTCACATCTGCAAAGGGGAGAATAAGTCTAATATAATAGTTGCAGGTGCCTATAAGAAGCAAATCATTACCAATTGCTTACCAGTCACTTTGCTTAACACTTTACCTATGAAGTCCAGTCTCAGGAGTTGTCCTCTCATCTGTGTTACACTTGAGCAAAGTGGGGAATAGAAATTATTAATAAATGGCCTGTAGCTAGTGCCGGAACTGAGAGGTGACTCCAAAGATCTGTAGCTAGTGCTGGAACTGAGAGGTGACTCCAAAGTCCTGAAAACACCACAACTATTGTATAAGGCCATGCACGAAGCATACATTTAATAGAAGCATTAAAAATCTATGAAGGCATTAGAGGAGAAGTGACATTTAAGTTAGGTCTGAAAGAATAAATAGGTTTTTGCAATAAAAGAGGAAAAGCCTTTAAGTCAGAATAAATGGTACCTATGAAGGAACTGAGTGAGGCAAAGCATGATGGAAGAAGCAAC
>NW_006439757.1:3590739-3592942 GCF_000325575.1 Pteropus alecto
TTCAGCAGAGTGTCAAGACCCGCACGCAATAATCAAGCATGACATGTAAAGTTTGGTATGAGCACTGGTAAGTTTTACTTGCAGAAGGCAACACACAGGAGGAATGTGTAAGTTGTCTTCCAGTATTTGAAGGAGATAACTTACACAGATCAGAACCCGGACTTATGAATGGAAGTTATAGAAAGGCAGATTTGTTTTTTGGACTGTTCAACAGAATCCTGACCCAATAAGTAGTGTCTTTTGAATATTTACAAAGTTTTAAATGTAAGTGCTGAGAGAATCTCAGAGATCATCTGCTTTAAACTACTCACTACTGTAACAGATGAAGGAAAGAGGTAGAAGTTTATATGCAGAAATCACATTATACTGTAAAACTGGTCGTTGCATTGAAGACTTGACGACTACCATTTTTAATTCCAATTATCCTTTACATTCATAAACTGGAAAAGTTATATACAAATCTTAATTCTAAGGGTCAATTTTATAGTCAACTTGTTAAACAAACAGAAAGGAAATTTAGTGTTTTTTGTTTTGTCTTGCTTTCCCAATGGGGGTGTGTGAGACATCAGGAATTTGCATCTATAATATCAGGACACTATCTAGTTTCTTAACCATGGGTTACACATGATTAAATAGATGTAAATCATATCATTGACTAATTGAAATCTTGAGAAGTCTTAGAAAAGTAATTTAAATATTGGTTTTTACATGTATTTATTCAAAATTCATTGAGCATTTACTAGATGTGAGAAATTAGGCTAGCTATTGATGAATTTACTTCTGTGGGATGACTGTCAGACTGAGGGCTACCTGAGAAACTTGGGGAAGAGAGAGACTCTGCTAAAAAGTTCAAGACACTCTTACTCAGAGTATTTAAGCATCTTTGAACCTAAAGCTGTAACTGCAAGGTGACAAGTTGACACATTAGTGACTTTATACATCCCACATTATACCTGATTGAAATAACTAGTCTGGGAATGGAGGGTAGAGGGTTTCATGACCTATTTTTATTCCAAAGTTTGGCTGGGCACGCATGGTCTAGGTCTTCCAAAATAGATATTGGGAAACAGCCTTGATACAGTCCAAATTGCCAAATGAAGCTTGCTTTATAGAAAGAAGAACACAGGCTTTGCTTATTCGCAGGCTAATCATAAAAGCAGATGCATGTGAATGCAAATTAGTTTGCTTTCTCCCGTGAATAGAAACCGAATATGAACCTCGTGATTTTCTTCAAATGTTTTTACATGTCTGTGTGTGATGTCAAGCAATTATTCAGTCATGTCACATTCCCACTTCCTGACTTAATCTCCAGCTGCAGAAATTAAGATGAAAAACTTTCCACAAAAGTAATCATTACAAAGTATTTAAGTATCTTTGGAAAAAAGACAGTTTAAAAACAAATCACTATGATTTATTACCATGCCAGTTAAAACTGCAACAAGACTTAAGTCTTGTTAACAATTTGTAGCCTTTATTCCACAATGATGACACATGACACCATATATTGTCAAAATAGATAAAAGCCTTATGTAATACAATAAGATTTTGACTTAGCAAATCATTCACGTTAAAATAAATTAAAATAAATGATGGTAATCAAAATTCGTTGGTTGAATTAATGTGTCTTCCAGAAGACTTCTAAAGATATTCAACATAGAACTAATCAATTTAAGCCTTTTCATTTTATACTTTTTGCTTAAGGTCAGTTTCCTCTTACAGTGATAAAATACAGTAGCCCCTCAACCTCCAGGATTGTGATGAGCTAAGCTGGAAGAAGTAAACTCAGCTACCTCCCTTATGCTTTTGTTCAAATTTTGGCAAATCATGTTTTCAGATCACAGCTTTGGGGGGCGGGGGCGAAGGGAAAGCAATTCATGTAATTCGTACTTTCTTCGGGGCGGCGGGGGGAATATATATATATTAGCTGCTGCTCTGAATACTCATTTGAAATTAAGACTGCCAGTCTAGAAATTTGGAAGGTAATCATTACCACAGGTATTATCTTAAAAAATAATTGACATCTGTATGAGGAGATACTGATTTTATTCCTTGTTCAAGTTAAATATGGAACAATAGGAATATATCTTATATTCCATATTTTGGAGGGAATTGCTTCTCAAAATGTGTGCTGCTTATTATTATTAAATTTATAGACATTTAGTTATTTCAGAAACTAGGTTATTTCATAAAAATATATTTTGAA
>NW_006439757.1:3593034-3618325 GCF_000325575.1 Pteropus alecto
GGAACTTCTTAATTATATTAAACCGATAACTTATTTCTAGATTCTTTTGGGTCAACAAGAAACTCAAATAGTGCTGAGTGGGCTGTCATGAATTTGACTTATTAGTGGAGGTGCCATTTAAGGGAGTAATACTAAGCTCTTTAAACAGTTAAATTTTCTACTTCTTAGTAAAATATTTACTTATAAATGAGAGACCATCACAAAACTTATAATAATTTTATTTTTTCCAAAACAGGAGATAAAATAAAACACTCGTTCAGAGTTGTTTTAAATTTAGCTTAGAAAATTATTGTACTTCCTACCTGAGCTCTGTGGAAGACCCTATCTCACAGCAAATGAAGCAGAGAAGGAGCTAAGCTTCCTCTCGAATGGACAGAATATCCACAACCCACCTAGTACTGAACAGCATTAATAACTTTTGAAATTAAATCTGTAACAAGATTTAAATGCAGAATAGAAAAGCTTTCATAGGATCATATGATATTTAGTTTGTATGTATAAAAATGGAAATAGCCATTTCAGTAGCAAAACAATAAAGATTTAAGCAAAATTTAAATTATTGTTAGAATGATAATAATGATATTAAAACATTTTCTAATATCAAGGTAATAGCAGATCACAAAAACAATTCCAATGTAAAGTTCATTTGCCAATAATGTCTAATGAAAGGGACATATTTTATGCTATGAACTTCAGAGGATGAGAGGTTAGGAATGAAAGAGGAGCTTAGAGCGAGGCTTAGGATAATTCCCATCCCCGCTTCTCTTTCCAGATATAGTACTGAAATAAAATTCTAAGCATCCTCACTAATGTGGCTAACTTTGAAGAGATGCAGTCAGAAGAGGTGTCATTTTCTTTCCTCTGTTGTGAGTAGAAGGGCAAGAGAAAATGGTTTCTGGGGAAGATTCCGATGAAACACAGAAATTGAAAATTTGGGACCAATGTCTTCAGATTAAAGTATAGCCTCAAGGTCTTGACACTGAGTTTTGAGTCAGATCTAAAATCTATTGCATCTATCCTATTTTCCCACTCCATGAAGAACGGTATGATACATGCTTCTACCAGAGTGAATCCTAGCAAAAGATATTTTGCAAGAGAGCTGAGCAGAATTCTTTCATCAAAGGTTCCACATTCCTCCAAGGGCTCCCAGCCTCCTTCCTCAAAATAAACAAAATTAAACAGAATATAATATCTAATCCTCACTCTATAGTTCTGTTTGGCAAATAGGTTTTAGAAAAGTAAAAAGAGAATTAAGAATTCACCTTTACCACATCAAAGTAAACAGTAATCTTGATACAAACTCTGAATTATGGAAATGATCAGAACAAAAAATTAAAGGCACAGAAATTATGCAAATAATCTTATGTTAAATAAAGATGAAGTGGGGAGAAGAGAAGAGAGAAGAGGAAGAGGGGGAGAAGGAAAGGAGAGGGTGAGAGAGACAACAAAGTTTGGAGAGAAAAATAACCTAAGGAACAGAAGAAAATTAACCAAGTACTTCATGTTCAAAAAGAGTTTATTAAAATGTAAACATAAAAAATTTTTTATTAAATGTTTTTAATGTTTTTGTATTACCTAAATGTTTATTAAAACACAAAATAAGTGATGAAATTAACAAAAATGAGGATGGTTGTTGAAGAGGTAGGCTAAATTATCAGAGAGCTTATTTCCTCTTCTTTTTACAAGTAAATCAATAGATATTGACTGAAATAAAACCAAGTGCTTAGCAAATGATTCCAAACTTTTAATGTTTTCAATAACATTTTTTGCAACTTTAGTGGGATTGTCTAGAAAGGTTATATCTTGTGTGGACGAAGCATTTTCCAAAGTACATTTTTTTCCGTTGCATTTCAATTTTTTGTCCTTAAGTTTCAAATGAGATGAAAAGTTTCACTAAAGAATAGCATGTATGATCTGACCTCATTTTAATTGAAATAATACATGTTAGTCAACCATTGCTAAATAATGTTATATAACAAACACCCACAATATCACAACAGGTTACAAGTATCATTCATTTCTCACCCAAGCATCTGTGGTTTTCCTAGATTCAGTAGGACCTGACTCCATGGCATCAGTTGGGTTCAAATCTGTACCATGTATCTTCTGGGATCAGTGAGTACTCTGGAACATATCCTCATGGTGATGGCAGCAAAGAGAGCAAAACCCATTTGTGCAAGCACATTTGAGGCCTTAGCTCATTTTTCAATTGAGTTTTTTTGTTGTTGTTGTTGAGTTGTAAGAGGTCTTTGTATGTTCTATATACGAGACCCTAATCAGATATGTGAATAGCAAATATTTTCTTTCATTATGTGGGTTATTTTCTCATTTTCTTATGGTGCCCTTGAAGCACAAAATTGTTTAATTCTGATGATGTCCAGTTTATCTATTTTTCTTTTGTCGCCTGTGCTTTTAGTGTGTCTTATTTGAGAAACAGTTCTCTAAACTAAGTTCATCAGGATTTTCTCCTACATGTCTTTTTAAGAATTCATAGTTTTATCTTTTACATTTACATCTTGATTCATTTTGAGTTAATTTTTGTATATGGTGTGAGGAAAGGGTCCAAATTTATTCTTTTGCATGTGGATATCCAGTTGTCCTAGTATAATTTGTTGAACACTTTCACCACTGAATTTTCTTGGTTCTCTTGTCAAAATCAGTTGAACATAAATGTAAGGGTTTATTTCTGGACTTTTAATTTTATTCCATTTCTCTGTATGTCTAATCTTATTAACTTCACCACACTATTTCCATAGCTTTGTAGTAAATGTTGACACTGGAAATTGTGAGTCTTCCAACTTCATAGTTCTTTTTCAAGATTTTTTTGGCTCTTTTGAGTCCCTTGCATTTCCATATGAATTTTAAAATCAGCTTTTAAATGTCTGCAAAAAAAAGCCAGCTGGAATGGCATGTATATATTTTTAAGGGATAAAAGTTATTAATCTTAAAAGACATGCTTCTTACAAAAATACTAAATTTCTTCCTTAAATTTTATACTGATTTATACTGAATAAGATTTGCTGTAATGGCTGAGCAGTTATGAAAGAAACTGGATTTGGCATCCGTGGCTGTGCAAATGCTGAGGCAGAGCACAAAAAGATATAATTAATAACTTAATAGACATGAGAGGAAATGATTAAATAGGTAAGGGCAAGAATAGTGCCTCAAAAAGAGCACATAACATGTGCGGTCACAGGGATGTGCGGGAATAGTGTGTTGATGTTTTCAGGAAACTGTGAGTATTCACTAGCACTCTATGTTATGTCTGATGATGCAAAATGAATCAAGAGGTAAATGATGAAGAGATTATGAGTCATTACTGATATGTCTATATGTTCACATTTAAAGACTTTTAAATTTTGCCTCAAACATTTTAATTATCCTGATATATTATTCTTATTTTGGATATTTATTTAATAATAAAGTCATCACAGTTTAATAATAAGTATCCAAAATATGGATAATACACAAGTGGATTAGTAAATCTCTTTAACTTTAAAAATAACTGATACATGAGATAGGGTTGGTAGGGAAATCATTAACTGGAAAACCAAACATTCAGTTTCAAAACATTAGTAAAGAAAAAAATAATTGTATCACATCATAAGGAATAGATATTTTTGTCACGTTGGCAGATGCCCAACATAACCAGTAGAGTGAACTGATTAGAACTAAAAAGTACCCAGCTCTCATCGACTAACACCTTCATTTTACAGATTAGGTAGCTGGAGTTCAGAGATATTTTGGAATTCCGGGGTTCCAGATGTCATATTCAGTGCTGTGTACATATACACACATACACACACATTTATTAACTCATTAACTTCATTAGACTGGGAGTCTAGTGAGAAATCAAAATGAAGGCCAATAATTATAATACAGTATGACCTATGACCATGTTTATAATTGAAATGTATTTCTGGGAGCATAGGAGAAATGGTACCTAAGGCTTCTAGTGGAATAGGGAAGAAAAGCTTCAGTGAGGAGTGAGTGGCATTTGAGCTGAGATTTGAGAGAAAGTTATGGAGTAGGCAAGTGTAGGAACAGTGCTCCAAAGGGAACACAGCATGTGACAGCACAGAAATGTAAGGGAATATTGGTATTTTCGGGAAACCACAAGTATCACCAGAGCTGTATGTTAGAATTGATGGTGCAAAATGAGCAGAAACAAGATTATAATCTTTGCATGGACTTTGAGTGCCATGCAAAGAATTAAAATTTAATCTTGTGGCATTCCATTTAAAATTTCCACCCAACTGATAGAATTGGATTTGTTTGAAAAACCATTCTGTTAGTATTGTGGAGGATCAGAGCGTAGTGAGAATAGAGGCAGGAAGACTGGAAAAAGATTATTGCAGTATAATAGGAGTGAGACATGAGGGTCGAAATCAGGGCAGCTAGAGCTACAGAAATTAAGAGGTAGGCACAGGTCAAGTGAAATTGAAAAAGGCAAAGTCAGTGGCACTTGCTGGTTAAATACACATGAAGCATGAAATTTCCTTCAATTAAGGTATAAAGCAAGTGATTATATTTTCAATTTTCCTACTCCTTCTTATGAATGTAAAGGATAGTGATATATATAAGCTTTAAATGAATTTATAATAACTAACTAAAATAGATTAAAATATCGCAATTCTTTTGGAGATAAGGGAATTACATGATATTAAGTGTATTACATTAAGTGAGAATTAGACTTGTATTTTCTACCTTTCCTTAAACCCAATCACAGGTATAAGTAAATGTACCTGGAGTGATGCTTTCGTATGCTTTGTTATTACTTTGTTATTTGAACATTTTCAAAGTGCACACTATGAAATTAGATGAGGAAGGGAATGAGATGTAGAAATGAAAAATGTAGACATGAAAACCTATCTTATGCCAATTAAGCTTGCTGTTCTATTTTAATAAAATCATTAGGCAAAACAGCCCACCTCTCAAGGAGAAAGGCACACATCACAGGTACAAAACAGTTTGTGGTCAATACATTCTATATTTTTCTGAATTCTGAGAAATTATAGCATCATGTGCCATTAATAAGTTTATTTATTTATTTATTTATTTAGTAAAATGCAAGAGAGCTATAAGTGAGTTAGTATTATGCACTTAGACCTCATAGCCTTCCCACTCCCTGACTGGCATCAGTGTGTAGGACTGCTGCCTTTATACAGTAATTTCTTTTGGCTTTCAACATTTTATAAGTAAACAAAAAAATAAATATAAAAAAATAAAAGGGGAAGAAGGTGTTCCAGTCAATGGTTGGAAATGCTGATTTAAACAGTTACACAGGTCACTTACTGTAAGATTTAATTGTCTTTATTATGCAAATGAGAGTTGCAAATTGCTAAGATGAAGATACATTGGGAACAGAGTTCAGCTGTACCTAGTAGGCCTTATATGGCTGGGACAAAACTATGAGAGGTAAGCCAATGACACAGAACATGGATGTTCATTTTATTTTTTTGTCATGTGATCTGACACAGGGTAGAACTGCCAGGTGGAAAAGTATGGGAAAAGGGTATAGCTTAGAAGAGGTGTCTAAAGACAGTGTGGCTCTGGGGCCTAGATGTCCCAGGCAAGTTGAAAGTCGGAGATAAGATACCAGCTCTGAACAGAAATCTGCATCTGAAATTGAGGATCCACACGTTGACATTATGTATAATACATTAATCTATATGCCAAACCAATTTATGCTCACTCCATTTAGTACTTGCCACTGAAAATGAAGACATGAGTGGAAAGTTACCGGATTTTTTTTCCCCCAGTTTTATACTACCATATGATGTATCATTAAGCATTTTATAACTCACATTACAACTTTCAAGTCATTTGCAATTTAATTTACCAGAAATCAGTATCAAGATCAGTGAAAAAAAAAATTATTGAGAGGCAGGTAAGCTTCAACAGAAATTTTCACTTTTCTACCTATCTTTAAACTGACATCCGCTTTTGTATAATGAAGATTTATAATAACAGGGAACTTTATCGGTTTCATTTTCTTGGCGCTCAAGAGACAAATCTTGCACAGACACTCACTTTCTCCCCAAAATAGCCACATTCTTTTATTTGGTGATTCAATACATTTTAAATTCAAATAGTCACCACATAACCTAGGCACAATATTAAGCATTTTACAAGCACAGTATTTTACTGGTTTTCTTTTCAATTGCCAAAGAGTACAATACGTGAATTGGTTAAAGGATATACTTCTGTACATAAAAATATCCATGTATTTATACAAGTGTGTGGAACAGAGTTTAAAGATAATAAAACCAGAACATCGCAATAAATAGGATGTGTTCCTACAGGACAGCAGAGCACACTTTGTCAGGAAGCTATCAAGTCTCTTTTTTCAAGGTGCTTCATGTTCTTCTGAGCTAGGCTCACATTTCCCAAAATAAGGATTAGGGGTTAGTAATGACTGGATCTGAATGCCTATTTTCAGGTCACTTTTTATTTGCATCTCCATCAACAGGAGTAAAGAATATGATAATTTATTTCTTTTCAAAAAGTCTTTGCAACTTACCAAATCTATTGATTTCCCACGTCAGTATTTTAAAACGCAGATTAATCTAAGCTCTAGCACCATACAAGAATGAAATACATGTGTTTTTGTCAGAGCAACAATATTTTATATCATCTTTGTTCCTCTGGCTATAACAATTCTGTTTAGAAAAATTTACCAAGCTAAAAATAGTTGATCTAGGTTGTCATAAAAAAGAATATTAAATACCTTTGGTAAAAATAGATATATTTAACAAGATTAGAAAAGCAAACAGTTATAATGTCAAAAGGAGAATATAAAAATGTACACAATGAAACAAATAAATCAACTTATAGATAAAGTGAAGATAAGGCCACTCTTCTTTTCAGGTTTGTCTCTTCCAAACCATGAATGTAGTTCTCTTCTTCTAAATGGTAGAAATTTTAATAAGAAATATGGAAAATCCAGTCTTTCCTATCAGTGTGACACAAGTTTGATTTAGCAACATAGTTCCTTTTCAAAAACCAAGTTTGTAGAACATAGAACACTCTGGTTTACATATGCGAATATAAGGAAAAAATTCCAGATTTCTGTGATTTTAGGCCCAGAACATGGAGCTTGAGAGTTAAGTAAGGCAATAGAATCAGGTGCTCGCTTGCGCAGTTGTTTTCCTGAACTGAATTAACCTAAGTCATATCAAGACAACTGAAATATAGAACACAGCTAGCTGAGTAAGTACATGGTAACTCTGTAACTAGCAAGTGATCTACAACATCTAATATTTTTTCCATGATCGGAGACCTTTCTCCTGTCATTTGGGCCTCCTCTCGAGAGAGCTGTTGCACAACTCCTAATTCCGGTTGGTGTCTCCTCTTTTAGAACACGCTGTAAATCCTGGAGGATGAAAGGTCCCTGAAGCAAACAACTGAGATTATGGATGGAGATAACGCGGAAGTGCTATCACAGAGCCAGCCGCTGAGCTCCGCTGTCTGGGAGAAGGCCGCGCGGGGCGATGTGGTTATCCTCCCGCGTTCCCTCTGCACACACAGTCACACTCCTCGTGGTGCTCGAGGGCCACATCAGTGAGAGATTTGTGCAACCCCCTGACACCAACCTTTGGTCTCAACTGAAGGACCTGGATGGGAACAATGTAAACCATCTTTAAAAACAACCGATGTCTATAACGTATGATTTCATAGACAAGTAGAATTTCTGATAACAAATTTGAGGCTCAACAAAGATTTATAAATTTTATTTTTTTTTTTCTAGTGAAGGCATTAGGAATACATCACCCCCACCCCTTAAAAAATCGTAAATGATCATCATTTCATGAAGGAAAGGATATTTTAATAACAATTTGGAAGGATGCTGCCTCAATAAAGAACAGACTTTAAATTGAAAGACTCACTATGCACTCTTTCTTTTACTCATCTAACGATTCTAGAGAGAATTCCACCTTGATTAAGTATTTTGGAACTGCTACTGCACTATTCATTTTGTTTGTTAGTTTCTTTCACTTGTTCACTTATTCACACATTTAACAAATATTTATACTTGAAGCAATACACGCAAGTACTGAGATACTGTGAAAAGAAACATGATCACTCTGCAGCTGAGTTTGCTCAATTATGCCACTCATTAATTTTCTTGGCTACACTTCAAGTCCTCTATAAACCTGATGAGATGGATTAGATGTACTTCATAGACATCAGCCTCCGTCACAGCTAACTTTCTGCAGCTGGATCCTACTGTGCAGTATACGGCGGTTTGGCAATAAAAACAATAATGCTTCTATTTAATGAAGTTATTTGCAGTTTGGATTGCTGAGGTTTTTAATAAAATATAGAGTAAAATAGATCCTGATACTAAACACACTTCCTTTTTAACACTGTACAAAAGGATATAGCTATGTATTCTATAAAAGATTATCTGTTTACTGGATTAGAACTACCTATTCACTGTGTATTATATTTAATTACTTATAATAGAAATAATAAAGTTTTAGAAATTGTTTGGATTATAAACAAAGACTAGAGCATATAAAACATGAATCTGCCTAGTTTCTCTGCTCTCTGGGTATGACACAGATCACATCACAAAGCAACTTCTAAAAGTTCCTGAAAATTTTCATTAATCCAAAAAGGCACAAGTCTTATGACTGTTCTACTTGAAGATTTAAAAAAAAAAAAAAATAGAGCATGTATACCTCATTTGGAGAATGTGGTCATATCAAAGGTTAATTAGCTAAATTTTTTAAATGCTTATGGGTGCCAATCAATACAGTAACGTTTTTACATACTTTAATTCGCAAGAATTCTATGAAGTAATTTACAATTACTATTATATTTCATAATTCTATAATAAAAATTATTTTAAAATATATTATTTTAACGTGAAACAATTCAATGACTATTGAATATTATTTTTATGAGTCAGTACTGACTGAAAGTTTTAGCACAACTAAAGGTGACCTCAAATTAACTACTAAGATATTGGTGCTATATTTATATATCACACTCTTGTTACAAATTGTTTCTGGAATGAGCATAAACGTACAGATAAATTGCAATACTGACATAGCCAATGTCTTAAATTCGCATCTCCACTCGTATACATTTTCTCAGTTGGCAGGGAAAAAAAAAATACTGGAAAAGGTAGAGGTTAGAGAAGCCACCGTATGCAGTCCTAATAGTTGGTCATGCCAGACTACGATCCTACAATCCTTCATTCCTGTAGCAGTGCTTATGTCAAGATGCATAAACCAAATAAAAGCCCTCTTCTCATCCCCAGTCCTTGTCCACTGATGTTCATGGCAATTTACAAATAGCAGAAGAATCTCTTATGCTCTTGTGATGTTAAAGTCTCAGAAAAGAACTTCTATTGTGTGGTGGTGAAGGCATAATTACTGTTTTCCTTCTTAATTGTTTGAAAGTTTTAATTCTAGAAGAGAAATATAGATTTGGAAAATAACCAGCAGGTCCTGGATAATACTAAAGATGATAAATTGGCTTTCAGGACATAGTTTATGACACCAGAAAATAAACGAGGCAAAAATATATCTCACAAAATTTTGAGGGAGAGGTTTAAACTAAAATTACAAATCCATTAAAAAATAATCCAGGGAAAAGCTAAAACCAGACATTGTGGAAATAATAGATAAAGTACAGAAAGAATCATCAGGGAATAGATGCACATGGACCATTGGCCAAAGTGTGAAAAGTGCCCTTAAAATTTTGGGTGCCACAGAACCTTGGAGGATGAGACTCATTACTGCAATAAGTCAACTGAATGGTATTTTTTTTCTCTCAAAAAAAAAAAAAAACTGATCTATGTAAGAAAAATAAGACTATACTTTGTTATGAAAAAATGAAATTAAATATATGAAGACATAGACAAGGTGAAAATCATTAGGCTGATTAAGAATAAAAATATGATTCTGTTGTCAGCGTATTCTGTAGATCTTTTCGTCAGATAGAGAATACCCTTTCTACCTCTGGGCAAAATTCATTAAATCTTTATCAATCGTTTGCCATAATTGAAGAATAATGCTAGGCACAGCGGGGAAAATAAAGATAAGTGAGAGCATAGCTGGTAAGACCTTGTTCTAACTGTTTTATAAATATCATTCCTTGAATCCTCACTTTGGAAGCTCATTTTACAGGTGAAGAAATGCAGGCAC
This sequence comes from Pteropus alecto, assembly GCF_000325575.1. NCBI lineage: Eukaryota > Metazoa > Chordata > Mammalia > Chiroptera > Pteropodidae > Pteropus > Pteropus alecto. The sequence goes on from NW_006439757.1 coordinate 3,603,195, forward strand.
GGGGGACCAAGTAATTTGCTTGTAGTCCCATAGCTAACAAATGTCAGATTCAAACACAGCATGTCTGGCTTTGGAGTCTGTTCTGAAGCACTGCACTCTCATGTGATCTTTGTTCTTCCTTAGTTCTTAATTTGGTAGAAATAAATAAAAATAAATGATAATTATGAAATAGTAAAAGTTCTCCAATAGAAACATCTGTAAGGTCCTACACATGCAGGACTAGTTATGCTGAGATCGGCAAAAAACTAAGAAGTACTTCAGGAAGAGGTAATATCTAAGTTTATACATATGTAAAGTTCCTGTCTTGCTTCTCTGAAAACTCCTATTTGAGAGATAGCAAAATTTGTAAAGAAAGATGTTTATTTTTTGGCTAAAGTGGCTTCTAATAAATAATATCTGGTGATTGTTACAAAAGCAGTAAGAATCTTAATAATATGATAATATTATATGAAAACATTATAACAACAATATCATTCTTATATTTTATGAGACTTTTCATTTTCTAAACTTATTTTTGATACATTAGTTGAACTAAACGCAGTAAAAATGCTAGAGGAAACCAAAAGAGAAAATAATTCAGTTATATTTGTAGTAACACAATGAATGGATAATCAGCTTACTATTTAGGGAGGCTGGTATAATAGAGATAGATGAAGGAGAGAAAAATTAGAACTAAGCTCTGTCTTTGCTTTTGCCTTCTCTGTGAGATGAAATAATCTTCAAACTGAAAATGAGCAAATTACTCATCAAAAAGAATCAAAACCCAAGATAGGGTTCATTTTAAATGAACTAAGTGTCTGCACCTCCAGATTAAAGGTATTCAATGACTTAATGCTTTATGTACTATTTCAAGTCATGTTTAAAAATAATTTAATTGATTTAAGAGTAGTACTAGACTAAGAACTTATTTTCAATTGATAGGACTGAGAAAAATTCAGTCCTCAGAAATTATGAATTATGCAAAAAAAACTTACTTTTTTTTTTCATAACCTAATTTGATCACTAGCAAAAAAGATAATCACAGAAAAACTAATGATTCCCACATAGATTGCTTCTTGATTTATGAATGCTACATGATGCTCTTGGAAAGAAGCTAAGATAGAATTGGGGATATTCCAGCACTAACAAAAATGTGTAGTGTATAAGTTCTAAGGTTCCCAAGGCTCAGAAAAACAATAATTACTGACATGTAATATGCTATTTTCCTTAATTCCATAGAATAAAGAAAAAAAAAGGGTGCAGAATCCATAAAGAGGTTTAAAATGCTATTTGGGGTGACATAAATAATAGGAATATTGGTATAATTATGAATATGTCTTCTTGAGATTTGTGTGCCCACATTGCCCCAAATGGAAAAATAAATATCAAAGATCTCTTTTCTCCAGAATATACAATAATTTATTTCCAAGTTTGTCTTTAAAATATTTTCTCTTCAGATTTTGAAAAGTTGAAAAGTTTCACCCTTTTTTTTACCCTACAAAGAAACACATTTTCTTTTTTTATGTGAGAGATAAATTCACTGACCACCCATGATGCACTATCAGAGTAGATAAGGTTTCAAAATCCTTAATGTCTGGAGTTTTTAGTTAAAGATCCTAATTTAAAAGACGAAAACATGAACTATTTGTAAACTTTTTTTTTTTCACGAATGCTACATCTCTTTTCCAAACAAAAATGCATTTTAGATATACTGTTTTGTTATTTTTTAAGACCCAAAACACCCAAAGGAACCCCAAAAGAAAATGATATACCTACCTCATGATATTTTTTAGTAACTTTGCTTGGGACACATTGACATTCATTGCAATTGTGGAGACAACAGGCACAGTTTCCACCACAGCGTTTAACCAGGAGACAACCTGGCCAGAAAATGGTGTCGGTTCTCTTTAGTTCTTCCCTTACGGACACCGAGAAGTTACGAGGTGTGCAGCTGTATAATCTTACCTCCTCTTTTAGAAGGTTCAGATCCACTACTATAAGGCATAAAAGAAAGCAAAGAGAAATAGATGTTCATGCTTTGAGCCTGAATGTATTTTATTAAATTCTTTTCATAAAGAAATCTATTTCATGAACAATAACTCTAACAATATCTCTTCTTATTTTAATCAGGGTTTGGGGCTACGCAGAGCGCAAGTTGGACTTTATTTTACAGTAAACAAAGCTCTATTATGACTTAGTGACCAATAGAGATGCCATTGTGCAATATTAAGAACAGAGCCAACAAAACAGTTGAGAGCTATAAATAGGAAACTTTATAGAGGAAAAAGAGGGCTACACCTTTTAACCTTAGTAACAAAGTCAACAAGGAGAGCATTGGAGGGAAGAATAGAATGTAAAATGCTGAATTCTTTGATTAAAAAATAAATGTATTTTTTTAAAGGATTACGAGCTCATGCAATTAATGAAGAAGAACTTACAGAAACTTGTCGACAGAACTTACTACAATCTTTCTGGCAATACGAATCATAAAATGTAAAAAGGAAATGAAGAAAATTGATTTTTGAAGACAGCTGAGTGGACCATGAGGTGAAAAAACATGATACATTTTAAAAGAGCAGAAGTCGTTGGAAAGCACAGCTTCTGGTGCATTAAGTAATTTCTGGCCTTTGAAATTTGGTTTAACTCAGATTTCTATTCTTCCTCTAAAGGATGGAAGAAATGTCTAACTTATAACCATTGTCTCTGTTCTTTTAACAGCTTGGTTAACTAAGTTGCGCTTTATTCTTTAAAAGAATACCTACTTGTGAAGACCAAACAAAATATCCTTTCATCAGATAGTTGCAGTAAATTCTCAAAGAACCATTGTTTTTAACTACAAAATGATATCGTCTCAGTTAAATTATATCCAAATAACATGTAATGTTTAATATGAATTTATATATAACATATAAATAGTAGTTTATTATTATCAGGATAAATTCTCTAACACAATTTTAATTTCTGCTTTATAGCTTTGCCTTTTCCCCCCTAGAAATATTTAAATAAAAACAATTCCAATAAAATTGAGGAGTTTTGGATAATTCATCACAGATTTTTCTATCAAAAATAAAGCTTTTATTAAAATCTAGGAAAAGTTTCTAAAATATAATAACACTAATTAAATAACTTTTCACTAATATTGGAAACATAAACAAGAATTGAAAGAAAATAAAAAATATTTTCTGGTTAAAGATTGTTTCAAATAATAATCATCACTATGTAATCCAGTTTTAAAAATTAAGGGCCATATTTTAAATAATTTTAAAATGACAAGGTAATTAAGAATAAAATATATTTTTTTGTGGCTACATTATATTGTATATGTGATCAAATTTTTCCAAAATGTCAAAGAGAGCTAATGCATTTTAAAGAAATATATTATAAATTATGCATATGGAGTCATAAATTCTAAGCACATGTAAACTATATGGTTGACTAAAACCTTGGTCAAGTTTAGAAAAACACCAAAAAAATGCTAATTCTATATGTTCATTTCAACTTCTTTTTCAGCTAAAAAATTATTTTTCCAACTCGATAGAAAAATCACTATTTTGAGTAAAGATTTTCTTTTCATCTGAAAACTGATCCTGTGAAAGTAAAGCTTTAAAATATTTAAGGAGAAATAAGTTCTTTTTTTTTTTTTTTTTTTTGAGTACTCTAAAAGACCAATTTATCTCTAATAAAATTAATGAGATAAATAGGTTAAATAATGTCACATCTTTTACCTGATTTCATTTTGCTGGACTAATAGGATATGTATGTGCTGCTCTTTCATTGTTAAAGCTATATATGAGCTTATTTGAGTCTTTTTCCAGAAGATACTATCTGGGTAAGGAGAGAGAAAACCTAAAACATGCACATACATACAAAAGCCAGTTGCCAAAATTTGCAATGCTTATTTAAGATTGATACTCCCTTAGAATGTGAATGAAGCTCTTAACTTCTAAAGGATATTCATCTACTGCAAATAGTTTTAAACACACTATTTCATGAAACTAGAAAATCAGACTGTATATGTTCACTTTAAAATGTTTACTTAACCACAATAAAAGGTTAGATAGATTTCCCAAGTGGACTAAGTTATGATACCTGTTACAATGTGAAAATTTAAACACACTTTCAACTTAGCTTCCACTCATTTATCATGTTTGACACAAAAGTCAAAAGCCCTTTTTAAGTACTAGTTAAGCCTGACTTAGAAAATATGTATTGTTATTATTATTTTTTTTTCTGTTGTAGCAAGGTATGAATGAAAATCCAGAACCAGAGGAAAAAAGGGAAAAAAACAAAACAGAAAAGCTTTAATGCAGTCCACTGGGCTATAAAAATACAATAAAGATTTAATACTTGGCATATCTTATTTGAAAGGCATGCTTCTTACTTCAAACTCAACTAAGATTCATTAAAATAAATCCTGTGATTATAAATTGGGGTCACAAATGCTCTAATCATTGTGCAGAACTTTTAGGTAAAAAAGAAAAAAAAAAGGGAGAAAGATTATGCTCCAACGCATACATTTTTTAAAAACTGAACTATAATAATTTGAAAGTTTCCCTCTGCGGAATATTTGTAAAGTAAAACTGAGCCTTCAGATTCCATATTTCTTTTTTCATAACTACCTCCTAAGACAACACATACATTAATTTGTCTTTCTGAAGAATGAACATTTTGAGCATGTCACCAAAGTTATTATTTCTAATACAAATTTTCTTCTTTAGATTCATCAATATTGCAAATTTTACTAAAATGGATAATACTGGAAAAAAATATGGTCACATTTTACTTAGTTGTTCATTCCTTTGAGATATTCAGCTCAAGAATATTCTGTTACTGTAGTGCAATCTGAGGGTGGTCTTTCCAAGATAAATGTGGTAACACTGTGATATGTTTATTCTGTGGGAAATCTATTTCAGTGTCTAATTAGAAGCATTTAAACGTTTTATTCCTCGTTCCTTTGTAGAGAGACTCTTGGGAGGGAAGTTAGTTTTGTCTATATAGATGATATCCCACACTTGCATTTTAGTTTATGTAAAGTTTAAAAAATATACACTGCTTTTCGCACACTTACTGTATGCTTAAAAAGTTAATAGTTTTGGCAAACTGCAAAGGGCTTCAATTTGGAAAGTGCTAAATGAATATTTGAAAGATTTGGTTCAGGGGTGGGTGCTTTTAAATATATACTAGCTGAGGGCCAAATCTTCATTGAGAACCATGTGGAGAGGTACAGGCATAAAGGCATGGCTAGGAGGTAGATTTTAGGCTCAAATCCTGGGTCTGACTGTCAAAAAACTAGAGCTGAGCTTAGAACCTGGTTTACTCCCTCTGCTTTTTACAGATCAACATGATAATTTACTTCGAATTTGCTAACAAAAGCTCTATTCATGTTGTTTCAGCTAGCTTTGCAGATCTTCATTTTCCTGTTCCTAAGTGGGAGGAAAGGGAAGTATTGTTCATAAGTTATTCATCAAGTTATTCATCAAGGTCAAATCTTATAAATATGTAACAGCTTTCAGCATCTGGACAATATTCGGCTGCCCATGTACTTGAACACAGCTTTCAGATACTGCTGAAAGGAAACCAGGTCTGTTGGCATAGCAAAACACCCGTGGCTGGGCAAGTCTGAGCACGACCTGCTGAGATTAAAGCTCCTCATCCAGAAGGGCTGCAGCCCTTAGCAGGAACGGGCAGGTATAGGGTTTTTTCCTGACAAGATTTAGAAGAACCAGTCTGGTGCGATCTGCCCTTGTGAATTGCTCAAATTAACTAAACAGTGTTCCATCTATATAAATTTTATGGACTGTCGTTCCATTCTCTAAAGTGATGCTGGGTAGACTTCAGTGTTTCCGGCAGACGGAAACAGATTTTTTTGAGTGCATTATACTTATCCAGTTATTTCTATTACATTTTCATTTGTATCTGAGATGGACAATTTCTAATTCTAAGGTTACTAGGAAATTCGCTAACCTTACAGGAAACCCAGTCAACATTATTTCCAATTTCTTGACCACGTGGAATTAAGTTTAGTTAGCAATATTTTCACTCTTGAAGGGAGGAATGCTCTTATGGTCAAAAGTGATCATTTAAGAAACAAATTAATATAGAGAAAAATTATCATGGTGTGGTTTCCATTGGGTCATTATTTTCTTGCCAAGAATCCTATCTTGGAATCTACTAGTTCTATTTCATAGAGAGTCATTGACATTTTTCATATTATTTAGAAAAGTTTCTAGGCTTTGGAAATGGAATTGATATAATCCTGATCCTTGAAGACATAGTAGATAATGATTTTGATGAAGGTTCCCCTATTCTAGCTCCAAACTTGGTTTAGCAATTATGATAATTTCTCTTGAATCTCTATTTTGATACTTGGGGTATCAAAATACCCCAAGTATTAGGTTGAATAAGCAATGGTTCTTGAGAAATGTAATAAAGGACTTCATCAAAATGATATTTCTGAATTAAAGAAATGACAAGAATTTTCAGCAAAAGTATTCCTTTTAATCTTGCAAACACACCGAGTTATAACTAAGTGTCTCCTTATGTGTAGTTCTATTTAACATGTAAGTATGTTCAAATGTTATTAAAATGGGTTAGCTAAATATATCTCTGAAGAATTTAAAACTCTACTCATTAGAATCTATGGCAGAATAATCTGAAACATTAGCTAAGAAAATTAAATGAGGTTCTAATGTGAAGAGAGAGCTTACCTCTAGATTTTCTTCCAAAAACAAAAGCCTTGCCAAGAAGTTGCCAAGTTGGCCTGTATAGATCTTCTAAGTCCAACTGCCACCTATCTGGTTCGAGATACCGAATAAGGTCTTCCAAGGTACTAAAGGCAGTGACAGCGTTATTAAGCAGGTCCAGTGGCAAAGCTGAGGGGGGTAACACTGAAGGACTCACAGCTTCTGTGAATTGCTGAAAGTAAAAGGAATCCTATGTTAACTGTTTTAAAAATGACAATGTATTCCTCCTGGACTCATGCATGAGGTTAGACTAAAGCTATAAACACATGAGAAGTGAAATTATATTCAACTCCAATTAGAAGTAATTACTTTGCAAAGACTTCATATAGATGAACTCTGACAGATTTTCTGTGCAAGCAATGAGAAAGACATTAACTTTCATACCAGAAGCCAGAGTAGATGTGGACATCTGTTGCTTAAATAACAAAAAACAAACAAAAAACAAACAAAAAACTGTCTCCATGGTTCAATTTCAGACTTATAATGAAAACTATAATACGGTTTAGCAAATTTTTGTTTCTTAGTTTTCCACTTTTCATTTTCCTCAATCTTGGAAATCACTAGGTAGTTATGCAATGTCAGATGAATTAAAATTTTAATATAATTAGTTAACTCAAAGAATTATGACAAAATGTAGATAAAAAGCTTTTGACATTGGAGAACTTGTTAATCAAGATAGAAAACTCCCAAACAATAACACATAACTAATAAATTTGCCTACAATTGTATTTAATAAACAGGATTAAAAGACAACAGGATAACACTTTAGTAAACTACCTATCACAGGATTAGTACCTAGAGTATACAATAAAAAAAGGACAAACAATTCGATAAAAAATGGGCAAATTCCAGACAAGAAGTATGAATGGTCAAAAGACATATAAAAAACATGTAAAAATTCATTAGTAATGAGAGAAATGCAAAACAAAGTGAGGTATTTCACATACAAAAAAGGAGATACAATTTCACATACATAAGATTGGCAAGCATTTAAAAGAAAGGATTGCCAAGGATGTAGGTGAATTGGAATTTCTTGCTCTGCCTGTGAGTGTTAACTGATGCGACCACTTTAGTTTACACAGGATACTAGAGTTGAAGATTTTTATGTCGCATGTCTCTGTAATTCACTTTTGAGGTTTATTTGTGCACATGGGAACATATGCAGTTACATTCATCGTAGTGTTGTTTGAAATAGAGAATTAGTGAAAACAACCTAAATGCCCATACACAGAGCAATGGATTAAAATACATCATTTTAAATGGCAAACAACAACATGAGACAATAATTTCAATAAAAGTTCAATAAGAACCATCCCGATTTTTAAAGCAGACTAAGGATAGGGAATGGTAGGTCAGAATTGAAATCAATATAGGCAAAACAAATAAATGAACAAGAGCTCAACTGAGTTGTTTTATTATTATTATTATTATTATTATTATTATTATTATTATTATTTGCAGAGAAGGAGAGAGGGAGAATAATGAAATAAAGCATGCTGATTGATGTTCATTATCATTGTATTTTATAATAACAAACAGTTGGGAAAGAATCTAAATTTACAGTAGTTGGAATAGTTAATTACACTGTACTCATAAACTGAAATAGCGTACAGCCTTTAGAAATGAGGTCCTCTAGGAATCTGTATTAACAAAAGAAATTCTTACTATGTAGTAAATGACTAAAAACAGCTATATAAATGTAGTGTAAACATACCATGATTTCAACATACATAAACTGAAACAAACAAAAAATCAACAGTGCCTAACATTTCAGGAGTGTTTATAATTTAAGGGAGAATGGATGATTTTAATTTTCTTCCTTATACATATCCATGTTTTCAACATTTTCTATTATAAATACGGCTTCCTTTTGGAAGTGAGGTCAAAATAACAACATTTGTTATAATAATAAAAAAAACTTTTATATCAGCTCTTCCTTTTTTTTCCTCATTGCATCCTGGGCTAGATACGGAAAACCATGTACTATATATAGCAGCCTCCAAGTTTGTCTCCTTGCCTTTAATCTTTCCTTATTCCTTTTATTCTATGCCACATAACCCTGGGTTAATCTACCTAAAATAAGTTATCACAGATCATGTGATGAATTTGGACAAATGCCTATAGTGATTTCTCATCTGGAGGATGAAATCCAAATTCCTTACCCTGCACTCAGGAGCCTTACCACCTGACCTTTGCTGCCCTTTCCCATCTAATCCTCTACTCATCAAAGACATGCACATTTTGTTCCAATCAATCTAGTCTCTTCACTAACTACTGCACATGTCATATTCATCTCAGACCTTGTACTTCTACCCATGCTAAATGCTGCTCCCCTTCTCCCATATGCAAAACCCTCCCTCCTGTGATCCACATAATAAATCTCTACCATTTCTTGAAACTCAATTCATCCATGAAACCTTACTCAATAACAGGGCCATCATTGTCCCATATATCTCAATTGTGTCAATTTGAAAAAGAATCCCTCTCTGAGCTATTTTGTGGGCACAGGGCTTGAAAAGCAGAATCTGTTCTGTAAATTATAAAAAAGGACAACCATTCTCTGGGCAAGCACAACCCCTTCCTGGGCTCACTGCTTCACGGGTATAGAGTCTTTGCACACAAGGTGAGGAGTGTGGGGGTGGAAGGTAGGAAGGTAGGGGTGTGGGATGGATTTTTCTAAAGCATAATTGGCAGACATGAGTGTGGCAGTCTTGGGTCAACAATAATTTTATTCTTATTTTAAAGATCTAATTTTAATAATGTCGAGATTCTAGCTAAAATATTAGTACATGTTTATATCAAGTAAAAACTAAGGGTCAGTAATACTCAAAGAATAACTGAGTTATTACTCATGACTATGACAGTATAAAACAAATTGAATGTCATAATCTGTACACAGAGAGTAAATGTATAGAAAGCTAATACACAAAGTATATATTATTCATTAAAGCGTCAGAGCACAGATGTATATTTTATACATGGTATAAAATTGTTTTTTAAACTATTTTCAATTAGACCATAATCCAGGAATAAGTTGGCTTACTTTACTTCCATGTCCGTTGGAGACTCCGCGTACAGCATTCCTTTTAAAGCAATAAAAAGCTCCTACTGAAATCAATATTGCTGAGATAAAGTTTAAAGTATATATATATATACTTTATATATATATACATATACATATTTTATATATAAATATATACATATATATACATATATACACATATATATGCATACATTTTAAGCTATATGTCATTCACATTGATGTCAGAGAGAGAGAGAGAGAGAGAGAGAGAGAGAGAGAGAGAGAAAGAGAGAGAGAGAGAAGGAACCAAAACAAAATAAGCCTGTAATATTGACAAACAAAATATGCACACCTTGCGTTCAATGAAGTATCAGAATATCAATCCCTTCAAATGTCAAAGCTTGGGAGAAAAGAACTTGGCATATATTACTGCGTGTATATATATAGGTTGCTGTTACAAATCTTCAAGCTTTTAAATATTGAAATTAAAATAAGATAAATTTTAAAAGATACACACACACACACAGAGCAGTACCCGCTTATTCAAAAAAACAGGATGGGAGAATCAACTCACTTCCCTTGGATTTAAAGAATCATCCCCTGGACAGAACAGAGGAAACAGTGTTTTTATTTAAGGGCTTTCTTGTGACTGTCACCCCACCCACTGCTTCAAGGAACAACCAAGTCCTTCACTTTCAAAGTTCTGCTTTTCTAAGTTGTCAAAAGGGATTTTCAGAGAAAAGGGGGAGCAATGTAAAAAAAAAAGTTAGAGGGGAATAAAATGTCCTCTATATTTTTTTAAGTTTTAACTTTTCTTTCAACCAAAAACTCCTCTTTTCAGTACAGGTTCATAGCCTCTCCCTCCTGCCCCGTCCCCCACCATTTAGTGTCTAGAAAATTCTAACAATATCTCTGTTACTTAAAAATACTTATGATTGGGTTAAGTGCCTCAAATTGAATTGTATTTTCACATTCTCCATCCCCTATCTCTTTTAGTCACCATAGAAATAGATATTTATTACAAAGTTATGAATTGTTCTAAGACTCTTTAGTGGATGACAATGATCAGGAAGAAAAAGCAAAGTTTTTTGGTGTTCTGTAACGCAAACAACTTGCACAGTTTTTCTTTTTTCTTTTTTTTTGGTGTTCTGTAAATCAACACCACTACTTTAGTAAGCCAGAAGAAAGCTTTTTTTTTTTGCTATAACATGCAGGGTAGCAGTGATAACAGGAGCGGATAACCTAGTCATAGGCTACATCCTTTCAGGTACATTACTCTAAAAAGATAGATTGTGAAAGAGCAGAAAAGGACTCTGAAATCTCTATGCAATGAAGTGCCCTGTCAAACCATGCAGTTCTAAAGTGTCTGTACCATGTGTTAAGGTACAGACACTTAAAATGAGGTCTTTTAAATTCCCCGGTGAAAGTCATTCTGAATGATAGTATGAGATGAGAGAAGAACTCTGTTCAGAAGTCAAGGAGCCTGGCCAGTAATCTTGGAGCTGCCCCCAGAATTTGGGCAAATACTGTGACCCTCTGAGCTTCATTTTCCTTCTCTGTAAAGCATGGCTGCTAAACTCAGTGACTTTTAAGTTTCTTTCCAGCTTTTAAATTTCAGAATTTTATGTAATCCTATATAATTGCTAGAGGGTCCATTTCCTCCACATCCTCGCCAACACTCACTATCTCTTGTATTTTTGATGATAACCATTCCAACAGGTGTAAGGTAATATCTCATTGTGGTTTTGATTTGCATTTCTCTGATAATTAGTGATGTCGAGCATCTTTTCATGTACTGTTGGCCACCTGGATGTCTTCTTTGGAAACATTTCTTCTATTCAGTTCCTCTGCTCATTTTTCAATTAGGGTTTTTTTTTTTTCTTCTTGTTGTTATTGAGTTGTATGAGTTCTTTATATATTTGGGGTATTAACCTCTTATCCAATATATGGTCAGCAAATATTTTGTCCCGTTCCACAGGCTGCCTTTCATGTTGTTCATGGCTTCTTTTAACCTACAGAAGCTTTGTAGTTTGATGTAGCTCAACTTTTTAACTTCTGGTTTTATTGCTATGCTTTTAGTGTCATTTCCAAAACATCCTTATGCACTGCCAGTGGGAATGTAAATTTATTCAGCCACTATGAAAAACAATATGGAAGTTCAACAAAAAATTAAAATTAGAACTACTGTATGATTCGGCAATCTCACTTCTGGATATATATCCAAAAGAAAGAGGATACTGAAAAGTTATCTGTACTCTCATGTTTATTGTTCCATTTTTAACAATAGCCAAAATATGAAAACAACCTAAGAATTCATCAACAGATGAATGAATAAAGAAGATGCGGTATACTGTATATTACTCAGCCATGAGAAAGAAGGTAATCCTGAGATCTGTGACAACATGAATGAACCTTGAGGGCATTATGCTAAGTGAGATAACTCAAACAGAGAAAGACAAATACTGTATGTTATCACTTATTTGTGGAATTTAAAATAGTTGAACTCATAGGAACAGAGAGTAGAATGGTGGTACACGGGCTGGGGAGCGGAGGACCTGGGGCAATCAATGTTGGTTAAAGAGTATAAACTTTCAGTTAAAAGATAATAAGTACATACACAGTATCGTGATAACAGTCAACAATACTGTATTATATACTTCAAAGTTGAAAAGAGACTAGTTCTTAAATGTTCTCACCACAAAATAGAATTGATAATTATGTGACTTGATAGAGGTGTTAGCTATTATTATATGACAATAATACTGTAATATATAAATGTATCAAATCAACATGTCTACACCTTAAACTTACACATGTTCTATGTCGATTATATCTCAATTAGGGGGAAAAAAGAAAGAAAGAAATAGGTCCGTCAGACCTTCAGCAAAATGATCTGGAAAGTTTCTAAACAAACATACTACTTAAGTCTGCGGTGGGACTGAGGTCTCTACTTTTTTTCTTTAAATATTCCTTGTTGCTTTAGATTATCAGTGAATTTCGAGGAAAACGGCCCTATAGTACAACTAATATAAGTCAACATTGATTTTTTTTCTGTCCTGAGAGCGCATACAAGTTTACCCCGCCTTTTAAAAATACAAATATCCCTAGAAAGGCATATCTAGCTAATGAATGGGAGCTGTGTGGATCTAAAAATCAGAAGAAAACAGGTTCATGTTTAGAGAATTGATATCAATATTTTTCAAATACGTAGAGACACATGCTATGTTATGGGCTGAATTATGTCCCACTAAAATTCTAACGTTGAAATCCTATCCCCCCAGTATCACAGAATGAGATTGTGTTTGGAGACAGGCCCTTTAAAGAGGTAATTCAGTTTAAACAACGTCATTAGGGTGATCTCTAGTCCAATAGGTCTGGTCCTTGTGAGAAGAGGAAATCTGGACACAGATACACACAGAGGAAGGACTGCTTAAAGACACAGAGAGAAGACGGCCACCCATAAGCCAAGCAGAAAAGTCTCAGAAGAAACCAATCTTGCTGACACCTTGAATTCGAACTTCTAGCCTCTGGATCTGTGAGAAAATAAATTTCTGTTATTTAAGCTATGCAGTCTGTGGTATGTCTTTGTAAAGGCAGCACTAACAAATTAATACATACTGTCATCAACTTCTCAACCTAAAATCTATTACAGCAGCAAAGAAAGGTTAATATTATACTATGTCTGTTAAATTATTTAACAAACATTTATTAAAAGTCCTATGAGATGGCCACTGAGAACAAGGCAGACCAAAATAATCACCCTTGGGAAGCTTAGCCTTAATAAATCAAGTATTCTGTATTATAGGAGAGATTTTTCCCTGGCCAAAACAAAGCCAAACTGAGAATCTGCTGTTAGGAATCACATAAGTAACCCAACAAGTATCACAGAAATCCTGGTGAGTGTGGACCACAAAAAGCAAACTTCATATGAAAGAATAACTGAAAAACAAATATACTTCTACTTTTATTATTAAAAAAACAAAAACAAAAACAAAACAAAACAAAAAAACCTGGCAGCCCAGATGTTCAGACAAAGTCTGAATATTCAGTGGCCATGTGCATCTATGTTACAAGCTCAAGACGGCAAGTTTGGATCTAGAGTAGGTTCCCTTACTGTCTTCTCTAGCATTACTTTTGAAAAATCAACATCTTAGTGTTTTTGTATTTTATTATGGCTACCATAAATATTTTATGCACTTATTATCACATTTTCCTTTTTTAGAAAAAGAAAAGCTGACTTCCTGTTTGGAATAGTGCTATATGAACTGCTTAAAATTTCACAATAAGTAGCCACTTACTTCTAAAAAACTATAGCTTGTCTTTTTTATTAGGATTTTTGTGGTGAGTGCAATTTTTAAAATACAGCATTTACAATGAATCTTCCCTGGACAAATACACACATACCAATGTTTACCTTGAGTAGCATAGCAACTGTTGCAAAACTTCTAGGGCCCACAAAGATTTATGTTGCAGCTTTCTAAGCCAACTGCATACAGTACATTTCAAACTGATAATGAGCCTTTCACTTCATTCATACCTAACAGAAGGGTTAGGAATGCAGATTAGGTTTTATTGTTGTAGTTAATAAAAACAAAAGAACAACAAAATAATAATCCAGGTGTTGTAAGAGAAGAAAAAACAAAATTCGGTCTCGTGTTACATCACTTCTTAAAGGTGCCTCCAATCTCATTTATACAATGTCAAGCTGATATATTGTACATAGGTCTGACTTTTAAAGAGCTTAAGAAGCAGACAGGGCATGCAGACAAAAATGCGTGCCAGGAACAACTGACGGGAGGTTCTGTAAAGACACAAGAATGCCCCGGAACAATTCATTTAAACATGCTCCTTTGTCCTTTCCCCCTGTTCTTATCTGGATTCATCCAAAAAGTTATCTGGGTTATGTTTTTAAATTATTTTTAAGCCAGCAAAGAAAAGCAAATGCTTGCATTCTTACTGAAGAACAGATGTTTTAATACTGTGCGGGTAATGCAGATTATATATTTAAGTGAGAAATCCTAGGGAAGGTGGCCAGTCATATTCAAATCCAGCCTTAATATTGAGAGGTTCTTAATGAAAGAGTATGATAATTGAATAAAACTTGACGTAACTATCCAGCCAATCACAGTGACAGTTAAGTATGAAAAGCAAACAATGTTTATCATCCCACACCTAAAAGCAATTTCAAGACTCAAATTGATCTTCCAAAGCTATGAGTTTCATGGTTTTAGGCAAACCCTGAGTAGCAGCAGTATTCCACCTGGGCTCAAACATGGAAAAAGAAATGACTGGCTTCGCAGAAAATGTTATCTTTTTAAAAAAGTATTATTTATGTTCATAAGCACAGCTTCTTGCTAAATTAGTGGATGAAACAACTGCCTCTGGCT
>NW_006439757.1:3618344-3618773 GCF_000325575.1 Pteropus alecto
GCAGGAAAC
The DNA here is from genome assembly GCF_000325575.1 of Pteropus alecto. NCBI lineage: Eukaryota > Metazoa > Chordata > Mammalia > Chiroptera > Pteropodidae > Pteropus > Pteropus alecto. Next base: position 3,618,354 of record NW_006439757.1, read on the forward strand.
TTGAGAACTACCGAAATCTGATTACATTTACAAATTACGACATTGCTACCCTCAAATCCTCCACATCTAAAACGTTTGTGGTCTGCAGTCACCCCAGTTTGAGAATTTCACCCTAATACCAGCATCTTAAGTTGGAAGGTGTCAGGTTGGAAGGTCTCAGGCTGGTAAAGCCAAGGCTTTACCAGGGAGCAGGCTGACTGCAGACTTGTGAATCAGTCAACACAGTGTTCCACATCCTAGATAAAACTGTGGATTAGACATAACAACCTATATTGAAAATTGGAATTATGTGAGCTGACTAAAGAACATAGTACCAAGCACATTTTCCACAATGGCTGTATGGGAAGTCAAAATCAAGGGCTTTATCCTACCAAGATTTTAAAAATTATTCCTTTGAATCAAAAAAATGTGACAGGCCAT
>NW_006439757.1:3618785-3620872 GCF_000325575.1 Pteropus alecto
AAAAAACAGCATGAAGCAGCTGCAAGCATTTGAGAAAAAAAGGATCACATGATTTTTTTCCTAAGCTCATTATATCGAATACTGGTGGATTTGCTTTGTTACAGTGATCAAGAAATGATCAATGTGAGGGACTTCAAGTGAAAGAGAATGTAAAGTAAGGACTGTTAGAAGAAAAACACACCTTCATGAAATACTTAATGTGCGCCTCAACCAGAGTCCCTAAAGACTCTTATAGACATTTCTCTTATAGTTCAATATTTATTTAATTATTCACCAGCTGTATTATTCAAAAGCTATTAAGGACAATCTGTGGAATGTTTTGTGGGGTTCTAGCAGAGACAGGGTGCCTATATTGGTAGATATTTTCAATGCTGTGTCCAATAAATTTAATAGTCAGATAAGACCCTTAACTTAATTCCAATTTTGAATGTGTGAAATAATTTATTTTGGGTGAGAAACAATGGTATAGAGTTATTTATTTTAAAGTGGCTTGACAGTATAAAAAGAGTGTGAGCAAGTAGCTGATATAGTAATAAAAAATAGTAATTTTTAATAGTAATAAAAAATAATATAGTAATTACTGGATATAGTAATAAAAAATCCTTCAGGAGATGGGAAAAATAAGATAGTCTAATGGAAGTAATTAGCATTTATATAAAGTATAAAGGTCACCGATGACCACCCCACCTCATGGTTGAGTCTAATGGTCCAGTTTCTCAGTCTTCATCCTAACTGACAAGTGGTCCTTCCTTGATAGATGCTTCTTAGCTCTGTTTGCTGGTTCCTCTTGATCGCCCTACTTCTATATGCTGGAGTGGCCCAAGGCTCATTGCTTGGATCTCTACTATTATGTGTCTACCTTCTTCCTTTACTGATCTCATATAGTTTCAAAACATTACATGTGACGTACATACTGACTACCACCAAATTCCTTTTTATAACCTGAACCTTTTGCTATCTCAGTAAATGACAACTCCATCAGTTGGAGTCATCCTTTGCTTATACCCCACATCCTACATCAAATTATCTTGATTTTACCTTCAGACTAGGGTTAGAATCTGTGATATTGTAATTTATAATAAGAAATATGTATTTGGTTTTCATCTTGTTTCTGGCACAGAGCTCCCCAAACCCTTGAAATTCCTAAGTGACAAGAGCAATGAAGGCGTCTTTTGTTATGCTGATAAAGCAACTTTCAGACCATGCCCAAAGATGGTCATTGAGGGAGAACCAAGCATGTGATTAAGGGTTTGCACTTTCAGTGTCCCCCAAGCTCCAGGGAGGGGAAAGGAGCTGGAGGGTGAATCGACTACCAACAGCCAATGATTAAGCCGATCATGCCTATGTAATGAAGACTTCATAAAAACCCAAAAGGACTGGGTTCAGAGACTTTTGGGTTGGTGAACACACAGATTTCGGGAGATAGGGATGTCTGAAGAAGGCATGGATCTCTGCGCCCTTTCCCCATATCTTCCATCAGGCTGTTCCTATTATACAGTCTCTTATAATAAATGAGGAATCTAGTAAGTAAACTAAAATGTTTTTCTGAGTTCTGTGAGCCGCTCTTGAAAATTAATCAAACTTGAGATTATGGGAACCTCTGATTTATAACCAGTCGGTCGGAAGTGAAGCTAACAAACCGGACTTTTGAGTGACATTCTAAGTTGGAGGGGGTCATTGGAACCTCCGATTTGTAACTGGTTAGTCAGAAGCCCAGTTAAAAAGCGTAGGCTTTCAACTGGTGTCTAAAGTGTGGGTGGAGGGTCTGTCTTATAGGACTGAACCCTTAACCTGTGGAATCCAATGCTATCTTCAAGTAGATAGTGTCAGAATTGAGTTGAATCATAGGACACACAACTGAAGTCCAGAGAATTGTTTATTGTCGATATGGTAAAACGACCCCACCCTCGAACATTAAAACCAAAAGAGAATCAGATCACTTTTCAGCACCTCCACTGCTACTTACTGTCTTATTATCCAAGCCGTCTTCTAACTGGTCTCTCTGTTTTTCGCCTTTGCCCAACCAGCCAAAGAAAATTAAGCATTTTTGTAAATTACATGATGAACACTTCATTTGTGTGTGTGTC
>NW_006439757.1:3620934-3624322 GCF_000325575.1 Pteropus alecto
AGTAAAATAGTAATTAAATATTTTAATAAATAAGTAAGCATTATACACACTTAGGAATTAACATACACATTTTTTGTTATGCTTCATTATCCCCATTACATCAATCTTAGTCAAGATAAACAATTATTTTAAAAATTTTAGTTCATGATTTATGTTGGTTTGTGCTGTATTTAGTGACATCACCTACTTAGTCAGTGCTCCTTGATAGCCCCACCCAACATTCTTATAACCCTGACATGGCAAATCACAGCTTGTCCTTCCCCACAGGGAAAATCCTTGTTCAAACTTCTTTCTCTGCTGAAACATTTACATTCAGGAGCTTTTCTGAGGGAGAGAAATGAGCATTTCACAGCAAGAAGTTCACTGAACGCAAGTCTACGTATGTGTACAGCCATGAACACTCTATGCTGAGGAACTTTACAAAAAGTATAACATCCTTAGCGTGCATCTCTAGTTTCAGTGTTCTAAATTCTTACTCCTGGCTTATAAAGTCATTGTATGAAATGAAACAAACAAAAGACCCATCAAAAATGCAGGATTGCACTAATCAGGCTCACTGTGTACCTGTTATTTTAATACAATGTATGGGATTGTGTTAAAACAAAAACGAAAACAAAACTTCTATAAAGTTACTAGTCAACATGCAGTGTTCATTTCAGCAATAGAAGAAAATATGAATGACAATTATTTTATCAAGTGCTTGCTCATTTCCTTTTCTGTTTCTAATCACTCTGATACTCCTATTATTCTATAAAGTCTTCAATGGTCATTCACAAATATGAACATCTCCAAAAACTAAAAATGTAAACAAGTTATGTTCTTTTATCACATTTTCACATGTTGATCACTGCACTAAAACAAAATTGTGTCAAATGATCAGAATTGTGGGCAGGTTAACGAAATCGCTCAAAGCAATAAAAAACGTGGAATATTTTTGTGAGAAAAAGCTGCCATCATCCCCAAACACATCTGAGAAATAATTCTCCTTTTGGCTGATATAAGAGAGATATAGCTTTGAAAATATGGGCAGATAAAAGTAAAATTATTCCATAAACTGTATTATACTCCTATCATGTGCTTGCACTGAGGTGGTGACGAGGAATCACATAACCATGTGGAATTCTTATCTCTTGATGGACAAATCTTTGTTCCTTGGGTAAGGACTACAACAGTGGTTAAAACTAAGTGCTGTGAGAGCAAGTATTTATTCCTGGAAGAATTAATGGGGACAACAAAGAACTAGTCAAAGGTAATCTAGAATTTAGAAAATAAGAAATTACTTATTTCACAGACTAGAAGTAAGAAGGATTTCAGCTATTTACAAAGAACCTAAACTGGGAAAGAGAATAGTGTTAAGAAGAAGAGGAAGAGTATGACTAAAGCATTACCATTGGGTGGGTTAGCAGATGACGGGAGGTGAGGCTGAGCAGACAAAGTGGGGTCTGACTAGGAAAGCTTTATGTGTGCCAAACTGCGGAATTCGGATGTAATCACAAAGCAGTGGGAGAGTGAAAAGAGATTTTAAGAAAGGTGGGATAGAATCAAGTTTTATTTATTTTTTTGGCTTTCTACTTCTAGTTTATACGAGGTATTCTAGATTAGGGAAAAGCGTGTCTAAACTCTAGTGGGAGCCATAAATAAGACTTTGGAATTTGAACCTTTGCCCATGCCGTTCCCTTTGTCAGCAATTACCTATCTCCCTTCCTCATTTGGCCAATCACTATTCTTCCGTGAAGATTCAACTCTTCCAGAAGACTCCAACTGACAACTGCGCTCTCTCTCGCTCTCGTTCTCGCTCTTGCTCTCTCTCTCTCTTTCTCTCGCTCTCAATCTCTCTCTCTCCCCCCAACCCCATCCATACGACTATCATTAAGCTTATTGTCCCACTCTGATTCTATATCATCCTGTTTAATATCTCTAGCACTCCACTGAATTGAAATTATTGCACCTCTCTCTCCCACTTGCCCATAAACTCTTCCAGTGCAGAGGACGAGTCTCCTGGATCATTTTGATCCCTAATGGTTTTTAAGAACTGGCAGAAAAAGATTAATAAAATGCCAAAATAAAGAGTATGCTTTATGAACTGATCGCCATGATTGAGAAGAAGAAATGAAGAGAAGGGTGTCAAAGCACGTAGAATCAACAGGAGCTGGTAGCTGATGGAATAGGGAAGACGGGAGAGAAGAATCCAACATGACATTAAATATCTCTAGCTTGAGAGAATTGGTTGACAGTGACATAACTACCCAGCACAGGCAAAACAGATAAGGACAGATGAAGGAAAAAGTTCAAGTTGGGTCATGTAAGTAGAGGAGTTAGGGGTGGGGGGCATTGACATGAATATATCCAATGAACAACTACAAATAGCTCCCTGGCATTAAATACTGATGATTTGCTAGGGAGAGAGGTTAATAGTCATTAATATATACATGCTACTTGGAGCCATGGACTGAGTACAAATAAAATCAGAAAATGCTTAAGCAGAGGAAATTCAGATTCCCAGTATTTGGATGCTCAGCCGAGGCACAGAAGCCAGCCCTGGTGCCTGAAAACAGATGGCTAAAGAACCTGCAGCCCTCGGAGGCATTAGTGATTTTTCAGCCAAAGGAGACACAAGTTTTGAGAAGTAGAGATGGATGCCAACATAAAAGTGATGGAAAGGTTGGGCGGGAAGAGGGATACAAATAGGCCACTGTAGTTATTAAAGTAGTGATTTTCTGTGTCCTTCCTTAGAAATACCGGTTTCATTGAAGTAGATAAGGAAGAAAGAAGGCCTTTAAGAAAAGAAGCGTAAATTAAGAACGTGAGTACAGCTTATTTCATTAAGTTTGACAGGGATAAAAAAAGAAGAAAAAAATAATGGGTTCATGAGACGGAAGATTAGAAGAAGGCTTAATAAAATAAGGGGAGGAATCTGTGTATATTTTTAATAAGAAAAAAGAGGCTTAATGAAGAAAAATAATTTTAAGATAAGCACTATAGGCAAAGATAGGGCAAGAATATCCTTTTCATAAACTGAATGGAAAAGAAAAATGTCACAGCATTTCTGCAGGATGATTCGACAATATTTTCCACAAGCCTTAAATATGCCCATTTTCTAAGATCTCATGATTTCATATTCAGAATTTTATCCTAAGAAAATAATCAGAGGTGCAATTCAATATTCATTGTAGCAATATTAATAGAGAAAATAAAATTAAAATTAAAACTTAAATGTTAATAAAAGGAAGATTGTTAAATAAATGATTATACTGTATGTATTTACAATGGTTCATTATACTGTCAATAATTTTCTGTGTACTTGAGAACAATGCAGAAATAAGCCTTAACAGCCTAAGGATATTATTGCCCTTGTGAACTAAACTATAAAGCAAACAATACATTTACA
>NW_006439757.1:3624333-3625912 GCF_000325575.1 Pteropus alecto
GAGACTAAAGAACAATCAGCCTAAGATCTTGTTCATTGCTCCTAATTTAAGGTTAACAAACATCTAAAAATAGACCCTCCAGTCCTTAGTCTGATATACAGGGTACCTACTGGATCCATAACAGTCTTGAAAGGGAGCAGCTAGTATTAAGTCAAGGGATTGCTGGACGGTTTTCTCAGAACAAGAAAGAGGACCTGCGAGTAATTCTAAAAAGTGTTAACACTTATGTATTTACAGAAGGTAAAATTCTCCCAACCAGAATCAACTAATTGGATTATTAAACCAACTAGTATTTTCTGCATGTAAACTCTAACACATGAATCATGGAAGGCTAAGATACTCATTAAATGCAAAGTCACAGTTAAGTTTAATAAAGTTCAAGGTCAGTTTATAGGTACTTCCCCATATTTTTTTTCTTTGCTTGGCTCTTTACTCTGCCCTTCTACTCTGTCACCCTTTGTCCTAATGTCCAATGCTCTTGAATCAGGTTTATTCCTCACCCCTACCTCTCTCCCTAAAAGTCCTCATTGCTTCAGCTGGTTTCAGAGAGGGTACTGAGGGGAGAAAAATCAGAAACTTATCAGTTAGATAAGTAAGTACAACCATAACTAATAGAATCTTAGTTATCCAAGGGTCATTTACATGATACATATTCATTCAGTTATTCAACATACTGAGAATCTAATACGGGCTAGGCACAGTAGTGAACAAAATAAATACATATCTCTGCCTTTATAGAGTGTACATTCTACTGGGGAGAATTAGACCATAAAGTAAATACAAAAAACATACACAATGTATAATAGAAAAAAAAGAAAAGAAAAGCAGGGAGAGGATAAGAGAGACAGAGATAGCCTCAGTGAGTAGGTGATTTTCAAGCAAAACTTAAAAATGTGAGAATGTAAATCAGGTGGCTATCTGAGGAATATTATCCTATATATAGGAAAGAGCAGGACGACGAAGCAGAGGCAGAAAAGTATGTCTGGTATATTCAAGAAAGAGCAAGGAAAGAACATTGTGGCAGGATTGGAGGTCAGAGGTAGCAGGAGGCCAGATAACATGGGACCTTTTAGGATCATTATAAGGATTAAAAACTTACTCTGGGTGAGTTGGGAGTAGGGTTGCCAGATAAAATACAGGATGCCCAGTTACATTTGAATTCCAGATAAATGACAAATGATTTTTAGCATAAGTATGCACCGAAAGATATAAATCATTGTTTATCTGAAATTAAAATGTAACTAGGCATCCCATATTTTTATTGGTTAACTCTGGCATTGGAGAGTTTTAAGGAAAGGAGTGATACTATTTCAATAATGTTTGAAAAGGGTCATACTAACTGCCATACTGGAAACCGACTGCAGGAAGGCAAAGGTTAAAACAGGGAGACACTTGGGTGGTAGTGTCAACAATCCAAAAGGAAAAGTTGAGCTGGCAGTAGATTTTCAAGAGGGGATTTTAGGTTAGATGTAAGAGCTGGATATATAAATTTGGGATAGTACTAAAAGCCACGAAATTGGATGAGATTACCAAAAGAGCATTATGGTTTCCAAGTCTGAATAAAGTGGTTTTGATAAAA